>NW_028301553.1:2797500-2930000 GCF_042242905.1 Orbicella faveolata
GCCACCGCTGTCACAAAAAACCTACAATACATTTTTATTTACAACTACCTACATCATTCCAATGTTAATTATCACTATAGTTTATACCTTGGCGGGACTACGTCTTTGGAGCAGAAAACTTCCTGGACATCGAAATTTAATGGCGCACAAAAAAGCCCAAGCATCCAGCAGACGCGCGACTGTCATGTTGATAACTGTGGTGATTGTTTTTGCTTTGTCGTGGTTTCCATTTCAAGCCTTGGAGATGATAAGAGTTCTTAATCCGCAGATATTGAAGGACTTCACAATTCCCATGGAAGTCCATTTTGTCATCCCTTGGTTTGGTTATTGTAACAGCGCTATTAATCCAATTCTTTATGTGATATTCTCAGAGAATTATCGCCGCGAATTTAACAGGATTCTCTGCAAAGGGCCAAGCCGAATAGAGCGTTATAGGAACACAACTGTTGCGAGCCGGAGCACGACGCGAATGACGCGCCTGTCTAGAGGAAGTTCCTTAGCTGTTAGCATACCACTCCAGAAACTGAGGGAAGAAGCGAATCATAATAGAGGAAGTCCAGAGACACCCTGAGTCCAAGCTTAACAAGAACAGTCCAACAGAGGATCTGTTCCTTATCTTTCATTGTAACGTAACATGGCAAAGCAACTCTCAAACACTTTTTCTGCTTTCGCTATGGAATCCTAATGCTTTTTATAGTCTTTTCATTTGCTTGGATCGATATTCTTTCGATATGAATACTTAACGCTACGGTTACTTAGATCTGTCGGTTCCGAGAGCATGAGTATAGAAACTCAATCACGAAAGAGTGTGTTTGATTGGCCTAATTCCGGCAGAATAAAAATATATTCCTGAATATTCCAGGGTAGCTGTTGCGTCCGAACGTCTTGGTTACCTTTTTGAAGCAATTCTTCTACTTTTCGTTGAAGGAAAGGAGAGGGAGTGCCTCTTTCGTACCGTTTCCGAATACGCGAGTGTGGTCAATTGCGAAGTAACCAGTTTTCTTCGCGACGCCGCGCAAAGTAACGCTGTTACAGCGAGTATTCCACTTCCTATAGTAGAATGCGTGAGATACAATCCGAGCATTCTGGAATAGGATCAATCGAACGGATACTTGAGCAGTGTAATTATTATTCCAGGATATGGTAAAACACACGCACCCTTAAACCCAGATGCACGGCAGTTCAAAATGCTGATAACAGACTGATAAACAATTGAGCCTGTTACGTTTTTCCAAGGTGTCTCTGATTAGACTTGTCCTGGAGGGTGGTGATCTCAACTGCTAAAGCTTGATATCCTTTTGAGCGATTAACATATCTTGTAGGTTAAGTGGTGAACGCTTTCAGTTGGTACAAAACTCTTTGTTTCCTTTAAGGAAAAATTGCGTTTTGTTGCTTGCTTAAACTTTCCTAGACTCCCAGGGGCACAAAGATGGAATCCAGAAATGTTTGGTGTTGGCATCAATTCGAGGCCGTGCATTTTGTTCAGTCAATTTCTAATTAATGATCAGCATGATCTTGAGGCCTGTTTTCAGAAGAGATGGGACTAAATATTTTAAACCAAGTGCGGCAAGAGAGGTCGTGCGATTAAGTTCTGTACAGTAAAGCTGTAGTAAAGAAGAACACATCTTACGAGTACGTTTGTGTAGAAGATGGTCAGGAGAGTTAAAAGTTGTAGTGTTTCTCTGTTAAAATTGCTATTGCTATAAGGCTATTGTTACAAGCATTGCTGTTCGGAAAGGACAATCAAACACTTTGAATAATGTTTGGGAATCGCTTTGGGCGATGTTCGAAAAGTTCTTTGTTCGTCTCGGGAAACACTGTACATCTATAACTAAATCAACGTCCTTCTCGGAGCATTAGGACAGACAACTGACGGAACTTACAAACGCCATCATAGACGGGCGAAAAAAAAAAGTGTTAAGAACTTTTCCAATCATAAATTGTGACAATAGCTCACTAGCTAAATAGCTCACTGTATAATATCTTAAAGAAAAGTCAATTTAGAATTGTGAAATTATATGTAAATAGGAAGTAGACAATGATATAGCTTTAGCAAGACCAGTTGTGAAGTACAGACTCAATCTTATCTTTTTCATCCAGGTCTAATAAACTGTGTGTTGAACGTGTCTGTCATTCGTAGTCTGAAACTTTTTCCAAGTAGCTTGTGTTGCCACTGACTAATAATCGCCTATAAATCTTTGGATCTTCCTCGGAAGTCTTCGACAATCTTCAATTATCTTTGGCAATCTTCGGAAAATGTTCGACAACGTTGGAGAATCTTCGGAAATCTCCGGAAAGTGGTCGGAAGTCTTCAGAAAATCGTCAAAACTGTCGTTATTAGTATTTTTATATAATAATACATGGTTGCTTGTAGATATGATTTGAATTTCTCTTCTCGTGTCCAACCTTATATCTCACCCAATCGTTGCCCTAACTTGTGAGATATCGAGTTGAACAGCCGAGGAGAAATTCCATATATACACGCGCCCACGAATTTTGTTTTTAGACTCGTTCGCAATACTGCACCTCACTGCCCGTCTCACTCCCTGTCTGGCCCTGAAAACTTGCAGGGCTTTCTTAAAATAGGTTCTCTAGTAACGTCTCTGTCTGAGTATCCTTGAAGACCTTGGAATGGCCTGACTGACATTTTCAAGGCTGGATTTAATTTCTCGAGCCTTGGAATTCGCGAGAATCGTACAAACTTGACCGGTAAAATCAGGAAAATTTTCCCCGCAGTCATCAAGCCAAAAACTGAAACAAAGCGCAAATCGTTCTGCCCAAAAATTAGATGTTTTAGCTGATAACGTGTAGAAAATTGTAACTTTGCATAACTTCCGAAAAAGAGGACAACTTCGTGAGGTATCCCCAAATTTTCGAACATTTTTGCTTGGAAATTTCCGTTCCATTTGAATGTCGGTATAAACCTCACCCTTGTCTGGATTCCGCACAATCATTATTTTCATAAATAAATCGCAACCTTTCGTTATTTTTGGCTTAAAATAAATTCAAATCAACATTCGCGGTAACAAGAGCCCGTCGATGTCTCGAAGACCTGCGCCCGCGGGTATTTTTCCCTGAAGTCGTTGACTGACAACTTTTGGCGTGGTGTTAAGGTAAGGCGTATGTGAAGGGGGGTGGGAAGGGGGAGGGGGCATCTTCGGCTCCATTTTAAGTCTAAAATGCCATCTGGTAACTTTCAAGGTGTAAAAGCTTTATAACGAGGAATCAACATCACTCTTGTATGGGTGTAAAAGAGAAAAAAGATTTAGGACAATGGAAGGGAAGTGTAACAGGCTCACAAAATAGCATTCATGTATAAGGTTTATTTTTCTTCGTCTAATTTACTAAGTTATCACACAAACCCGCTAAGATATGAGTGTCTAAATGCTCACTTCCGACTTCAGAAATCCCAGACCGGTCCAGAAATAACTGATCCTGTGGCGCAAATTGGCCTCTCGAAGCCATCTTTACAAGCATTTTCACCCTCTGCGAAAACATCCAGGCAACTTTGACACTTCCGTGCTATTCACTAGTTCTGTTCTCTGTGTCGAAATAACTGACTTGAGAAAATAACAAATAAAAAATACATGTCAAAATCGAACACGGTGTAGTTCATCTGTAAGCTATGGCAATTTAAATAAGGCCATCCCAGATAAACTACAGTAAACAAAACTAAACAAAACAAAACAAAACAAAACAAACGAAACGAAATAGTGCGAACTAAAGTAAACTGAACTAAAGTAAACTAAACTAAACTAAACTAAATTAAACGGAGCTTAACTAAACTGAACTGAACTAAACTGGGCTAGACTACATGAAACTAAACTAAACGATACGAAACGAACGATATGAACTAAACTAAACTAAACCAAACTTAACTTAGCTAAATTATAAAATAAACGAGAAGAAACTTAACTATAATAAATGCTATAATTTACAGTAGAGGCATTTCAACCACAATGAAAATGAAAGCTAGAATTACATCTACAAAAGATCAAGACCTTTATTGACAATCGCTTGTCCCTGTTGGTTAGATTTTGCTTTTAGCTCTTTGAGTGGTATATGTGCTGCCATCGACAACCCCAGCGATAGGGGCGTAGTCTGAGTTGCTCCCAAGCTCTTGATGATCATATTTCTGTGACGATCCCTTCGGCTTGGCCCTCTACAGAGAATCCGATAAAACTGGCGGCGATAATTCTCTGAGAATATCACATAAAGAATTGGATTAATAGCGCTGTTACAATAACCAAACCACGGGATTACAAAATGAACTTCCACGGGAATTGTGAAGTCCTTCAATATCTGCGGATTAAGAACTCTTATCATCTCCAAGGCTTGAAATGGAAACCAGGAAAGAGTGAAAATAACAAGTACTGTTATCAACATGGCAGTCGCGCGTCTACTTGAGGCTTGAGCTCTCCTTCGTGCAGTTGAATTACCACGTCCAGGGAGTTTTCTTCTCCAAAGACGTAATCCCGCCAGGCAGTAAACTGCAGTAACAACGGTCAGTGGAATGATGTAGGCAGTTGTAAATAAAAATGTATTGTAGGTTGTTTGTGACATCGGCGGCCAGTTCTCTCTGCAGCTAAAATACTCCATCCCCCCCAGCTGTGTATTCTTGACCGCTATCATGAGTGGAACAGTTAACGCCAGCGCACCTAGCCACGTCATGGCGATCGCCAAGCGCACAACTTTTCGAGTCATTATCTTCTTCATTGGAAATAGGATGCCGAAAGAGCGATCCAGTGAGATCGCTACTAAACTAAAGACTGAAGAGGCTAGGGATCCCACCTGTGCAGCGTGGAAGAACTTGCATAACACAGTGCCCATGAACGTGCCAAACCACTTGTCCCACACGTAGACCCATTTGAGTATGTAGGGAATATCTATGGTCATGAGAAGATCAGCAAAGGCCATGTTGGCGATGAGAGTGTTTGTTGAGCTGCGCATGTGGTTTACTGTGAACACGATGTAAATCACCAGAGTATTACCGATCATTGCCAGGATGATAACAATGACGGCAAGGATTGTGACTCCGATCTGAATATTGCGCGGGACCTGGAATCCCTCAGGAGGCGCATCTGTGGCATTATTCGTCATGTTAGGGAGCATGGAAAGTCCTGATAATAAAAATAGTAAATATCAGAGCCTTTGCTAGTTTCTTTTAGGTAAAAGAAAATAAAACTGACTGTGGGATGTTTGAGTCTGTTCTATCTTCAGTTTGTAACGGGAAAACACTCCATCCGATATCTCTCGGTCACTAGCCTTTGTGCAGGCTCAGCGCAACTGAAAATAAGAGAGACTAGCGATTGACAAAGTTTTTCTAGAAACAGAATAAGTGATACAGATATACTGTTCCTAAGAACGACGCGTTCTTATTGTCACATGTGTACCGCCTGATACCTGATACTTTCATTATTTTCACACAGCTTATTCTTATTCTCATTTGTTTAATTTTAACATGGTTATTTATCGTCATTTTATTCTAAACATATTCTAGCTTGACTATGTACGCTCATTCTTGACCTTTGTGTATAAATAAACGAACAATTATTCTTGTCACAAGGTCTGAAAAATTTTTGTAAACGAAGCTTCGTTTACAAAAAATTTTTCAAACCATGTGACGAGAATAATTGTTCGTATATTCTAGCTTGTATATACCACTGACACTTAAATAAAGTTATTCATCTATTAATTCAGTCTTCAAATATTAAATGGGTCGCCGACAACAAGCCGTCTAAATCAAACAGAGCACTTTTTTTCTGTGGGTGATAATCTGATAAACTGTGCTAGGTTCTTTAGTGAAATATATTTATATTCTGTCTTTGCAGCTCGACTCTTCAAAGATTTGCGATCAGGGCTGCCCTTAAATTTTTATTTGCCTTTCGTCCGATGTGTATATATTGTTGTCAGGATGTTGTTTTGACTTAATTTTCGGGCCAGCGAGTTCAACAAAAAGAAAAAGCCACTTCACATTAAACGAAAAAAAATATACATATGTATTGACCTTTCTTTTGCAATTTGACTTCTTGTTTCACTTTTTCCCCTCATATCGTTCCACAATTTTGCCTTTACTCGATTAAATAGGTGAAAACCAAGAGAAGATCAAGGTACTTATCGTTGGCGAAAACGGACTAGAAGGACAAATTGTTAACCTGGATCATTGTCTTACGCGTACGCATTGGCCTCGACAGCAAAAGCCATGATTGCTTTTGCTGTCAAGGCCAATGCGTAAGACAATTAAAAGATCATTCATGTTGAATATAAAGTGTCTCATAATTATAGCCTTTGACGTTGGCAGTCTGCAAACTAATAAACTTTGATCATAGAATATGCCCGATCATCTGGCCTCGCGCCGCGTTAATTAAGTCATCGAGGACGTTCGCGCCAATTGTTTCTATGCAGCCTTACTACTCCCTCTTTCCTTTTCACATATAATTTCCTTTGATTATTTTCCCCTTTTTAACAAGAAACTGGAAAAATCTGTAAGTGGGAAGTAACAAATATTTCGCCTTTTCTGCCATGGTGAACGAAATGTGGATGGGCAGGAGTAATATTTATTCTTTTCCAACGCCTATTCGAACGGGCTGCAAAAGTTTACTTTATAGACCTAGTTATGTGGAAATGAGTTCGCCCTCCTGATCTAAACGTCACTAATGTAGCACTTCGTCTTCAATGTGCCTTATCTCGAATTAGAGGCCGGTTACCCCCTATTTTTGTTACCTTTTTGGCAAAAGTTGGTCTTTACCTTACTGCATGGCAACTTTTAAAAAACTCTTTACGTGGGAACATTTTGGGCGCCAACGTGCTTAAATTAATGTGTGCGATTGAAAGCTTTCAGTCAGGCTTTCAAAAAGAATAATAAAACGGTTTGTTTACACAAGAGGTTTAATGAAAAACGCAAGCAATTTTCTATCAGATGATAGTGACGAACTACAACAGTCTCTAGCTTTTCTCTGAGATATCAATACTAAAAGAATGCCTCAAATATTGTAGTTGAATAGAAATGTTTTATATCTATAGTTGTTAATAAAAAAAAAGGGTCTACAAAAAGTTGACATTCTGAGGGCTCTACTCCAAATGCATTTATAAGAGGCTTAATTTCTTGGGCTTGTCTCTCAAAATTAAAATTAGGAAGAAAATCACCTTACCATTAATTTTACAACTTCCGAGTAACACTCTTTCCTTGCGAATTTGATTTTGTGTTAGAGTTGCTTCTTATTTTCAATAAGCTCTGATGAGCATTGGACATAACACACATGTTCAACATTCAATTTAGCATGGCGTTCTAACCGTCACAGACGCAGATCTAGGAGAAACGTGACCGACTTTCGATACAACGAGCGCCGAAGACGCAAGCAGGTCATCTTTCCCGGAATATGTTTGGAATTCTCACTCTCTAAAGTTCCCTTTCCTGGGTTTATGAGCCATTCTGAAAAAAACTGATCAATTATCGTAAAACGGTAGAAACCGGTATGGATTCGCAACTTAACTGCGTCACAGCCAGTAATAGATTAACTCAAATGAGGCTATAGCTATCTCCTATAGACTGGGACAAGGAAGATGAGTCATACACTCATTTAAGCTGCACATCAGCCACTAGAAAACTCATCTACATCTGTCAGCCTTCCTGGGTTTGGTTTCAGGAACAAGAAACGATGGATTTTTTTTTTTCATTCTAATTCCGCACTGTGAAACATAACAAGCCGGCTGTTCTAGCTGATCACCTCCAATCAAGGAGTTTACACGGACATCTTAAACTGAAAGTGAGAATTCGAAAATGCAGAGACTGAGAGTACAACGCTCACTCAGTGTTTGTGAGACAAAGAATTGCAACGCGAAGATAAAGTGGCAACTATAAGACAATTCCTGAATGCTCGACTTTACCTCGTTTGCATAACCTGACGCAGAATTTCATGTCACAAGAAACTATGGGTGCTTTCACCTTGGTTGCGCGAAAACTGAGGAAAGAGAAGAAAAACAATCTTTTAATCTTGCATTTTACTTACCTTGGTTTACCGTTGTGTTCATTCTTGTCCGCTTCACAAAGCAACACCTTAATCGCGATTCTGCGGGCGACAAAGTGCCCGGTCCAAAAGAAAAGATTACTCATAAACTGTATAATTTGAACAGATGCCTGCTCTAAGACAAGATTCAACGGAAGATGAAAGCAGATGGCAAACTTGTAAATTGTTTGATAAATTTGTTCGAAGCCAATCAAAGGTGGATCATCACTCCCACTCGCACGTTTCACGAGCTTAAATTATTCGATTCTGAAACAGCATGAGCTAAATAGATGACACATGAGGTAAAAAAAGAAAAAACTCAGCAATAAAATGAAAAAGCTCACGCATTGTAGACTTCAGGAAGCCCATCTCATTTCAAGGGTCAGTTTAAACGTAAAGGAACACTTTGTGTTATTTTAAAAAGAGCAGGAAAAAAAAAGAGAAATAAGGACGACTAAAGTTCCCTTATTGATGAACGAACAGATTTATTTTTGTCAGTTTTGTGGCGCAGCTTATAATGTGTCAGATTTCGAACTCTTTATGCGCCGAACCTAATGCATAAATTATGAACTATTTGACAAGTAAACGTTTTTTTTATTGTAAACTGTATACTTTAATACAGTTAAATTGAATCAGGTTAATTGATTGATTTCGGCGCTTGAATCAACAGGCGCACTCTTGTTTGTTTGGGTCGGCCAAACAAGAGCCCCCGCGTCCAAACCACTTTTCTTACAAGTAAAATCGATACCAAACCATATCATGATTAAAACGTTTGTTATTGTCAGTCTATTTACAGTACAATCGGATCTTCGAATGTCGGTCAACTTTTCATAATTATCACTTCTTTATATCGGACAGAATTTTGTCTCAATCGTCTGCTGATCCATATACTCTTGTTAAAATCTCCCGACAACGGTCATCTGTGTGCTTCCGCGCAAAGTGGCCTCCGTAGAATGTTTTAAATATAGAAAGCTCAAAATTAATACCACTGCAATAGTGTCAAACTGAACCTGCAGAATAATCCAAAAAAAACATGGTTATGCTGAAAATCATGGTCATATAGATGGCGGGACGACAAAATGAAAGCGGCGAGCCCGCTGAAAACGAGCGGCAAATAGTATAAGACAGCACTTTATGATGCAGAAAGCAATAGACCACATTCGTATTCCCGGTATTGGACTGGAACTAGCTTGCAAGCGAGGCTAATGCGGAAGAGTTTTTTCAAACGCAAATGACATTTTAATACGAATATGGTCTATGAGTTCTCTTCCCAGTACTTGGGTGGGTGTGGAATTATTGGCGAACTGAAACCAGCAAATGAAAATAAGAGGCAGTTTGCTCGAGTGGTCAGCGCGTCGGACTCGCAATCCAGCGGTCTCTGGTTTGCCTCTACTGCAGTTGGGATTCTTAACAATGCTATGCTCAGTTTGGGTCATTTGTTCAGTGAACACTGCCGAGAGTAAATAAAGGTTACGGAAACTTTGACTTCAACTTTGAGTTGAACAGGAGAAGAGAAGTTTCGTATCTACTCGCGCCCATGTGTCATTGTCTATGTCTTCAATCACGACCCGGCAAAACGAGGGAAGTTCTGGAGGGAGGATAAGTCGGGTGAGCTCTCTAAATCTTGTGAGAATCAAGCACGTTAATAAGGAAATTATGACTGTTACGGTGCCTGTATATCTGATTGCAACATGCTAACATAGATTTTTGCGAGCTTATTTCTCCGTTTTCGCCTTAGTTTTAGCTGCGATTGAAGAGGTTTATCTAACACGCAAGAACCCGGCCACATCGAAGTTCGTCAAAAATACTCTGGTGCGTCTCGTATTTTTCAACTCTCTTCTCGCTGTTTGATAATGTGGTCAAACACGGCCTTTCGTATTTGATATTATCATAATTGACATATTACGTGGACCGTTACTGAACGACAGGTTTTATTGACTAGCGCCTATACTTTCGTCTCGTTTTACACACAACAGAGGTGTAAAAATTGCTTTCTTTGTTATACTTAGCCCTATTGAGAGCTTTGTATACTTAAGAACAGCAAAAATCAATCACTGCAAATGCTTCACTGCAAAAATAAGTGAGAAATTTTTCTAACATCTTTAAAATGTCCTGTTTAATGCAACTGAGATAACATCCAAGTCTATCATGTGTCTTGATTTAGCTGCTTTTATTTCCTTCTCATAGTTACTGTACAAATGCCTTGGGAAATTTGACCAATTAGATAATAAGTTGAAGTATAGCTCGGAGTATTTTTCACAGTATTCACCATTCGACGTTTATCTTAATTTTTTTTTTGAAATGTGACTTTTCGTTTCACCTTCATTTTACCCCTCATATCGCTATACAACACAAATCACCTAAGAGCAAACTGTTAACATGGGTGGCTTTTTTTTCTATAAGACTGATTCGTATGACAATTACGAAGTCATCCATCTTGAATAGAAATTGCCTCATTTGGCGTTTGCCTGCACCATGTGGTACGAATGTCGATACAGAGCAGGTTGTTCGTAGAAAGATCATAGCCGTTAACAGTAGCAAACAGTACTAAGTTTTTCACCTGTACGGACGAAACTTTGGCTATTATGTATAAGTACACTTTGAGAATCTAGAAACCTCCTTAAAGAGCCAAATGTAGTATTAAACGATTTCTAAGCCAGAGTAATTACATAAGGCACAGAATGTACCAGAATGTTCTTCTAGGTCTCGGCTGAAAAACTTCCTTCCTAAATTGGTCTATGGAAAGTTCTGAAAGTTTAACTTAGACGCTCTTACAAAACATTATTCTTGAGTAAACACTATTTTTCGTATAAGAATGTCTAATTTGGATCTTGCTTTAGCCCCTTACCTACTCACAGCTACTATACAAATTATAATTTACAGAGTGTAATTGGATGATAAGTTTAACTACACATAGAATTGGCAAGTCATTTACCCAGTGTTTGCCCTATGACTTAAGTCTTAAGCCTCGTTGATTTCAATTTTTATCTCACCGACATCTGAATCTGACGGATTCCTTAAGTATAGTTCTAACCATTGTTACTTCTTTAAGTTCGAAGTTACCATCGTACTTCGAGTGAATATGATATGAAAAAATAGGAAAGAGTACATCAGCGAAGTGTTTAGTTAAAAAAATGAAAAAGATTCTAAATACTATTCAACATTTTACAAATCCTTACACTTTTAACCCTAATCCTAACCCTAAGTAAAATCCCTTTCGAACTAATCAAGCCGGATTGAGATGAGAGCAGTGTTTTGAATTTCTCATGGAATCTCTAATCATAACTGTCTCCAGTACACTAATTTTGTGACAACCGTTAGAATATGCTTTACCACCATCTCCTTATTACAGCTACTTTCTGGATCTAACTAACAACGACATCTGTCGGTCAATAAGTCAGTCAGTCGGTGGCAGTAGTGAGGGGCGCAAGATTAGCGCCTCTTTGAGGGGGACCAATATCCAGAAAACAATGACGTCACAAAGCGTGATAAGTTAGTGCGTGAGGGCCTTTGTTAATTTATTACGGAATGATGATGATGATGATAATAATAATAATAATATATTACCGTGAATAATTTAAGCGAAAAGAGTTCATGGTAGCTGTATTAATTTAATGATAAAATATAGTTCGTTTGATGTATTTTTTGTTTCGTATAGTAGCGTCTAAGAGCGAAAAACCGAACTATTGATAGTTACACATTGGTACTGCAGAAAAGGAGACTGAAGGCTAAATTATAATGACAAAACAAGGCAACTGCTTTTGTAGAAAAAAAGACAAATAGAATGTTAAGGTTATAAAATACAAGCTCATCTTTAGTCACGGCGAATAACTTTAATTTATTTCGAGTGTCATATATTCTCATATAGTTCAACAAGCGTTCAAAGCAGATCGTTCCCATTCAACAAAGCCATTTTCAGGATTAGAATAAACCAGAGCTTAAGAATTTTTTCTATCAAGTGAATTGCAATGAAACAGTGAATTAGTTCTGCTGAGCACACAGAACTTAAAATTTGAAATGCATATCAATAACCAAGGTGACCTCCGCTATAAGCCTGGTGGGTTTTTTGAGGTCTCCTCGCCGCCTTTTTGTTACTGTTACTATCATTTCTTATTATTAATGATGTATGTTTCGTTCTAACACGAAATTAATGCGTGACGTGTTTATGCGACATGACGTAACAATGCTTCACGTAATTAATTTCAATTGGTAAGATCGTCGAAGCCAATATTACTAATCGCAGACTTTAGAGACACCAATGGGGATGTAAATATTGTTCTGTGTTAATGTACATTAATCCCGGCAATTGTCAACTATAATTCTAATCAAATCTGTTAATAGATTTCGAATACATTTCTGTAAGCAAGATGACTGAATAAACTGTGAAATATTTCGATTGTTGCGACTCGGCAGTAAAGTGTGGCAAATGAAATGATGATGATAATTCCTTGCTTAGGGACCGTTCATTTTTTATGAGGGAGGGGGAGCTGGTGGGATTTGGGAAGCACCATTTAAAAATCGCATGACCCCCCCTCAGCTTACCAATTTTTTCACGTGGCCCCCCCCTTATAGCGGTCATTATTTGGGATGACCCCCCCCCAAAAAAAATTGAACAAACAATATTTAGATTTCAACTTTTTTAATATTTCTCTATTATCCCCCTACTTCGCGTTTTGTGCTCACTGTGAAGACAATATTTACAATCCCTATACTACAGAGAGCTGTTGTTTGAAAAACAAATCAAAAGAAAGAGAAGTCAATTTCGGATCTCCTAGTTATGGCTCGCCCTGAGCGTGTGGCATTTGGGCTCTCATTGGCATCTCCCTCATCTGAATTGATGAATGCCCACAGTTTTAATGTAAAACAGATCAAATGTATAGAAGCTAAGTTGACGAAGGTCACGCAGGACATGGAAGCACTAGAAAATAAGAGCAATTATAACAGCATATTCAAGGGCATACTCAAAAATGCACAGCACATCAACAAAAGGAGAAGGAAAAAAGAAAACCGCAGAAAGTCAAATGCAAGAAAGAGGAAGCGGACTGAAAACAACGTCCAACGAGTTCATGGAATCTGTGTCGGAAACCCGCTAGGAAATGATCTTCCACAATGCCTTGTGTACCCTCCTAGAACGGCCGTCCCGGAAGGGTGTATTAAAGTTGAGGATGTTGCCACGTCGTTATTTAGAAGAGATGGGCCGTACATCGCACAGCTCTTGGAAGGGAATTATTTCACCAATGCTGCAAGAAGCAGAATCACCACCAACCTTGAGCAGGAAGTCATAGATTATGTCTACACCTTCATGTACCCTGAAGAGTACACTCTGACGGAAAGCATTGCTGCTTCTTGCAGCATCGGTGAAAGAGACTCCCATAGCAGCACAAGCGGCGACGAAGAACTCGACGACAGCGAAGATGAAGATGAGTGCCAGTGAAAGTTGCATTCGAAAATAACAGTGTTAAATACTTCTTTTCAGTAGCTACAAATGCTTTTTTGTCGCCAAACGTTTTTTTAAAGCAGAATGAAAGTTTGTAATAAATTTGTATCCTGCCTTCTATGTTTATTCTATAGCAATTTTTTTGATATTCAAACATTATGCCATTTTAAAGTTTTACTAAAATATTTCACGTGACCCCCCCCTTTTCCCTTATTTTTTTGGGATGGCCCCCCTTCGAAAGCCATTTTTTTTCGCATGGCCCCCCCCCAAATCTCACCAGCCCCCCCTACCTGATAAAAAATGAACGGTCCCTTAAATGGAAGCGCGCTTTTATTTGAAAAACATAATAGTCTTTACTGTCCAATCGGCGTGGGTAGAGAGCGGGCAAGCTTGAGTGAACCTACTGTCCCAAGCATTAGGGTTGAGCAATATGTCTCAAGCAATCATTGTCATTTTTGTCTGTCTTCGCGCGCTTCGACTTACTTTATTCCGTAATAGATTAACGAAGACTGTGCGCGCCAACTTATAATGCTCTGTGACGTCATCGTGTTCCGGATACCCACTTTATGTAAATGGTTCCCCCAAAGAGGTGCGAATCATGAGCCCCTCACTACTGTTAGGTTTTGTTTCCGTAACTGTCTTTCTGTCCATCTCTCTATTTGTCTGTCTGTCTGTCTGTCGGTCTGTCTGTCAATAGTCGTCTTCCAGTCATTCAGCAAGCCAGCCAACCACCCAGTGAGCCTGCTTCCAGCTTGCTCGCACAAGCCCTTCTGCCTGTCTGTCTGTCTGTCTGTCTGTTTGTCAGTCAACAAGTCAGTCATCCAGTCATTAAGCAAACCATCTAATCAGCAAGTACGTCCACTTGCCTGCCTGTCAGTCTGTCTATCGGTCGGTCGGTTGCTTGGTTGGCTGTCCTGCCTGTTTGCTTTCAGGTTAAAGAGGAGTGTCCCACTCCAGGTGTCTTGGTTCTGCACTGGCATGATGTCGTCTTTTACGCGGAGTGTATCCACCAGCAACAATCACCTTAAAACGGTTTTGCTGACTTGTCCCCCTGCAGAGAATTCGATAAAACTCGCGGCGATAATTTCCTGAGAATATCACATAAAGAACTGGATTGATAGCGCTGTTGCAATAACCAAACCACGGGATGACAAAACGGACTTTCATGGGAATTTTGCGGAAAAGGGTTGAATTGTAAGTTCTCATCATCTCAAGTGTTTGAAACGGAAGCCACGACAGAGTGAAAATGATAACCACTGTTATCAACATTGTAGTCGCGCGTCTGCTCGAGGCTTGGACTTTTTTCTGTGCTGTCGGATTTTGATGCCCTGGGAGTTTTCTGCTACGAAGACGTAACCCAGCCAGACAGTAGACTAAGGCGATGATTATCAGTGGAATAACGTAAGCAATAACGATAAGGACTGTGATGTAAACTTTGGATGACATCGGTGCCCAATATTCGTTGCATATCATACCATCCCCTCCCTCCAGCTGTATATTCTTGGTGGCTATCATGACTGGAAACATTAACGCAAGCGCACCTAGCCACGTCATGGCGATCGCGAAACGCACAACGTGTCGAGTCATTATTTTTTTCATGGGACATAGGATAGCAAAACTGCGATCGAGGGAAATCACCGCTAGACTGAACACTGAGGCTGCAAGGGATCCCACCTGAGCAGCGTGAAAGAACTTGCATAACACAGTGCCCATGAACGTGCTAAACCAACTGCTCATCACGTAGAACCATTTGAGTATGTACGGAATATCTATGGTCATGAGAAGATCGGCAAAGGCCATGTTGGCGATGAGAATGTTTGTTGAGCTGCGCATGTGGTTTACTGTGAAGACGATGTAAATCACCAGAGTATTACCGATCATTGCCAGGATGAAAAGAATGACGGCAAGGATTGTAACTCCCATCTGAATGTTGCGAGGGACCTGGAAACCCACAGGAGGCGCTTCTATAGAATTACTCGTCATGTTAGCAGGCATGGAATATCCTGTTGATGAACAGAATCGTTATCGTTATTATTTTGGTGGCCCTTTTGGATAAAAATGCAGGTTTTCAGTCAAATCATACTGTTATGACTGAGTTATTATGTTTTTCCTTTAAATGGACATTTCTTCCAGCAAGATACCTCCAAAAGCGAAAAAAAAAGAAAAAAAAAAAAAGAAAACAGGCGATTATCATGTCCGAAAAACTGTCGAGTCATGGCACACTTTCATGACTAATGAGGTAGGTAAAGGCAAAGTCTGCATACGAGCCAAGTGGCCCATCAGGCCGGAGCTTATCCCGGTTTCTGTAGCGTGGAGCGACTGAGAATATTTCTACTCCCCCCTGGATGGGATGCTAGTCCATTGCAAGGTTACCCCCAGCATTAAATTCGCCAGTACCCATTTGTACACCTTGGTGGGGAGAAGCAATGTGAGAATTAACTGTCTGGCCCAAGAACACAACACCCTATCCCCGACCAGGGCTCGAACCTGGACCGCTCGATCTGGGGACGAGCGCCATGACTAATGAGGCGGACAATAATTCTAGACCACTCACTGGAAAAGTTGAAAATTTACAGGGTATGTAAATAACATGTAATTAACATGTAAATAATCAAAAAGAGACTGTAAAGAATAATTTACATGATTTTTCCCCTTTTACATGTTTTGGAGGTTTCATGTAAAAAACATGTAAATATTTTAAGTCAAACATGTAAATGATGAAGAAAACACTGTAAATGTTTCAAAGCAAAGGGCTGAGATCATGTAAATAACATGTAAACTGTCCCTGCAAATACTGTAAATAGCCTGTAAATTTCTTGTGATTCAACCTGGAAACCCGTAAATAACATGTAAATTTAATACAGGGAGGCTGCCATAATACTGTAAATAACATGTAAATAAAAAAGGGGAGGCTGTAAACAACATGTAAATAAAAAAAGGGAGGCTGTAAATAACATGGAAAATGAAAACAGGAGCCTGTAAATAACGTGTAAATCAAAAAAGGGAGCCTGTAAATAACATGTAAATCGAAAAAGGGAGCCTGTAAATAACGTGTAAATCGAAAAAGGGAGTCTGTAAATAACATGGAAATCAAAAAAGGAGCCCATAAAGAACATGTAAATCGAAAAAGGGAGCTTGTAAGTAACATGTAAATCAAAAAAGGGAGCCTGTAACATGTAAATCGAAAAAGGGAGCCTGTAAGTAACATGTAAATCGAAAAAGGGAGCCTGTAAGTAACATGTAAATCGAAAAAGGGAGCCTGTAAATAACATGTAAATCTAAAAAGGGAGCCTGTAAATAACATGTAAATGGAAAAAGAGAGCCTGTAAATAACATGTAAATCGAAAAAGGGAGCCTGTAAATAACATGTAAATCGAAAAAGGGAGCCTGTAAATAACATGGAAACCGAAAAAGGGAGCCTGTAAATAGCATGTAAATGGAAAAAGGAAGCCTGTAAATAACATGGAAATCGAAAAAGGGAACCTGTAAATAACATGTAAATTGAAAAGGGGAGCCTGTAAATAACCTGTAAATTGAAAAAGGAAGCCTGCAAATAACCTGTAAATTGAAAAAGGAAGCCTGTAAATAACCTGGAAATGGAAAAAGGGAGCCTGTAAATAACATGGAAATCGAAAAAGGGAGGCAGAAACCCTGTACGATAATTGACTTGTAAATAATAACTTGAAGAAAAATGCATGGAATGTACTGCTTTATTGTAATCAAATCTGTTGACCTTAATTATAATAGTAGAAAGTATGCAAATTTATACAGAATCAGAAATTTATTGCAATCAGAACAAACTCAGTAAAGTTCAAATAGTTTTTATATGCCATGACTAAAGTTTACAATGTATACATTGCAACAAATAAAACATGTTTTCTTTTCTATCTATCCATAACAAGACGAGTTAAATGTAATTTTGTGCATGGCCAAAATATTTTAAAATACCATGACTGAGCTCCTTTAACCGAATTCAAGCACTTTTCAAGAAGACTACTAAAATTCAAGACCTTTTCAAGATTGTGTGAAACCATGTCATATTCAGCTCTATTTAATTCATAAATAATAAAATGATTAAGAACTATACTGTTGTCAGCTACAACTAGTCAAAATTTTGCAATTTAGGTGTATTACTAAATTAAATTGTTTGCGAATGGATACCTGTCTTAAATATATACTAAATCCACAAAGTCAAATGTAACAATGATAATACCTTTGTCATAAAATGAATGAATAAACTGTTTTTTCTTACTAAGTAATTAATGTAGGATTAAATTAGCCTTAATAATTATTATGAAAAATGGGGGAGGCATGGTGGCCTCGTAGTTACATGTAGTGCGCTCAACTCCTGATCGAACGATCCAGGTTCAAGCCCTAGGCGGGTACATTCTGTTGTGTTGTTGGGCAACGCACTTTACTCTCAGTGCCTTTCCACCCAGGTGTATAGGTGGGTACCAGCGAATTTAATGGTGGGGTAACCCTGCAATGGACTGGCATCTCATCCAGGGGGAGTAGAAATAGTCCTAGTCACTTCCTGCTACAGAAAGCAGGATAAGCTCCAGCCTGTTGGGCCACGTGGCTCGTATGCAGACTTTACCTTTACCTTATTATAAAAATTACTGCAATGTAAGTGTGAAGTATTGATCAACTTTTTTTCATAGAGTGAATTGTTCTGTTGAAATAACAGAAAATAGGGAGAAAAAACATTTACCACAAGATAGAGATTGACATTTTAAATTCATCATAAAAACATTCATGCCAAAGGAATACTACATTGCATAACATAAAACAAGGCTTCTGACATCTTTTAGGCTATGTTTACAAAGTCACAGTTTCCTTCTTTTTCCAAAACTGTACGGAATCCAAACAGTACAAACATTTTGGACCCCTGACAAAACATTCACTGTAAACAATATTCAAAATTCTACTTTTTCTTTTTGTGATAAAAAAAACTGTCCTGTAAAAAAACATTCATAGGGGCCTGTTGAAATTGAAAGGCCTATCTAGTACCATAGTTCCCATAACACATCATAAGTTAATATATTATTGCTCTGGTACTACATGTATGTAAACATAGCCTTTGCTTTTTATGATGAAATCTTATAGCTGCTGTATTGAACAATAAGTATCAACCTAGCAATCTAAGATATTTAAATTTGATACTAATTCACTAACACAGGTACAGTGTAGGTGATACTTCAAAGCATTAAAAAATAATGTTTAAAGTGGTTGAATTTAAGCCAGAAAGCTGCCAGAGCATATCAAAGTTTTGAAGGTCACCATGTTAGACTGTAATTCACCAGGGGCCCATTTCTCAAAGGTCCCAAAAAGTTTTCGCACCCAGAAAGCCATACCAAAATCTGAAATCTTACCCTTACAGAGCTGTTTTAATCGCTTATTCTCAATATGAACAGAGGTTTCCTTCCCACAAGAAGTTTCAGGCATACACAACTCTTAGTTTTTAGACACAACTCAATTAAAGATGGCTTTGTGGGCCCAAAAAGTTTCCAGGGCCTTCAAGAAATGGGCCTTGGACCCCTTATAGAGTCATAAGTACTGTAGACTTCTCAGTGACTGATTTTTTCCTGATCAAGCATCAATGCCAAGGAGTATGCATGTATTGACCACTCTCAATTTTACTTCATCCTATAAGTAACATAAAACATTTCGTTCAATAAGTTATGTCTGAGTATGAATCAGCAAATTCTGTGTATGATATCAATCAGTGAATTTTACACTGGAGTTATTATTTGTTCTTATCATTCCAATTTATACTGTGACCTTTGAAATCAGACTGTAGCCGGTCATGTTGACTGGCCAAAGTAATTTTAGCTCGGTCACGTCTCCTTTCTGACCGGTCAGGATATTTACGCAAAAATCAAGTACATGTAATGTGAGCCAAATTAAACCCACAAGTATAGTTTGTTTGTTCCAGTCACTGCTAGACCGTTTAAAAATTGGCTTAATATTTTTCTGAACGGATTTAACCCCAGTCACTCGAATGGCATTCCTATCGATCTTGAACGCACAACAAACAGCAAGCGAATGGTCTTTAGCCATTCGAACAGATACATGTATGCATTGGTGTATGTTTTCATTAGAGGTCATAATAAAAAAGAGATTAAAAACTCTCAGATTTACAGTTGGGGATTTGATTGCTTATTCAAGAATGAACGTGACCATCTCAACATGACATGACTGGTCAACATGACCCGCAAGTGAAGTTTTTGGCCAGTCAAGTCACCATTCTGGCCAGACATTGCCCATTGACCGGCCATTATTTTGAGCCCTAAATATTCATCAATTAAACAGATCTTACATCTACATCTGTAGCTACTGTGTGACAAAAACTTTGCATCTCTGATTGGAAGGCACTGAATGTCAGAGGATGTAGAAGAACTAAACTCAAAATGTGTGGCAGTAAATATTCAATGTTCACTATCTTCTACATTGTAATATTCATGCACAATAAATGAAACTCCTATCAAACAATGTTTAAATAATAAGTCAAGTTATTTGCAGGCACAATTTGATTGTTTCTTACGTGCACTTATGCTCTATTGGTGGACAAAGGAACAGCCAATGTCATAAATGTTTGTTTTTGTTTCCTTGTTATGTATTATGAAGCAGAAAGATTCTATCTTGTTGTGCATCTGTTCGGTAATAGATCACAAAAGACCTCAAAATGTGGTAAGAACATCACTGACACACGCCTGAAAAATTCACAGATTCTGCGACACACTCTGGTAATGGAAATGTGAATATTTTTTGTTTTTACCACATTTTGGTGTTATCTGTGATCTACTCAGGGCAGGAAAAACCCAGGTCTGATTTCCTCAGCCAAGTAAATTTTGCTCTTGGGCAAGTGAAAATAGAAGTTCAGTGGCCCGGTGGCAAGTGAAATTACAATGTAGCCTCAGTAGTCTTGTGAGTCTGACTAAAAATGCCAGCTTGATAAATGATAATTTCCAGTCATTCCATTTCAAAACTTAAGACCTAAAGATTAGTTAATTATTAGGTTGACAGCAAGAATTAGTTAGGAATCCGAGGGTACTTCATTCGCATTTGTCCTCTGATTTCCTTACTGGCCATCACACTGGCAACTAATATTTAAATGGGGGCAAGTGAAAACTGAAATTGACTGGCCCACTGGGCAGGTGACTTACAATTTTTTTTCCTGCCCTGCTACAGATGAATGAACAGATGCATGACACATGAAAGCTACATGTATTTGGTAAGAGCCCAATTTCATACAAGTAAAATGTACAGCTGTAACAGGGCTCTAAAGTGCTGTCTGGTCATCCCAGGGTAAGGCAATCGATCGAAATGATCCATAAATTGATATAAATCAATAAATTGAAATTAATGTAAGTGCTATCAGTGCTATCAATCAATTGAAAGAAATTCATACTCACATGCTAGAGAAGTTTCAAGGTATTGATTTGATTTTACCAAATTTATCAGTCAGTAGAGAATCAATTGAAAGTTGGCCTCTCTTTGTTAGTTCACATAAACTGTAGAAAAATTGTGTCCCTCAACACAATGTTTGATTGTAACTTTTTTATGTAGATTTCAAAGGCACTACCAAAGACCCAATACATGTATGCCAGCAAAATATTCTGTTTACAGGATACAATGTTATGTTTTTATGCAATTGTATTCATGATTTCATATTTCACTTCATATCTTTTGTTAATTTCTTTCTTATTGAATGTTGCTTAAAAGATAAGCTAGTATCAGCAAAATTGATAATGCTTATTGAAAATTTGATCACAATCGATTACTCATGACGAATCCTTTTATTGATTTCTGATATCATTGACTAATTCCTATTAATTGTTATGAAATAATCGATTGACTATACTGTGTCGTCCAAGACAAGTAGATTTTCCTGCCTGGGCAAGTTACTCTTCCTTTTTTTTTTCAAGTCCTGTGTAGTTTTCATGACAGTTTGAGGTACATGTATACCTCTTTATAAAGTATCGTAGTGTTTTTTTTGTGAAAGAAAATTTCACAACATTTAACTTACTATCAGCACCAGTGGGTGCAATGTCCATGTACAGTTGTGTAGCATATTGTAACTTGCATGTAGGTACAACTGTAGACACTTGAGTAACTTCAGAATACTTACACTAGCATAAGAGAAATTTCTCTGCTGAAGATGGCACATTACCTTTTAGCTTACTAGCATTCACATCAGAGGGCAACATAACCTTACAAGAGAATGCATCAGAAGGAATCATGAGGTGCATATAAGCCAATAACAAATGTCGCATGCTCTTACTCGGTTATCGAGAACAGATAATAACAGATAATAAAGCTCTTTATGCACGGCAGGTAAACATCACCAAAGTCGATTCCACAAGCAATGTAACTTCTCCTTGATAATGACACATTCACAACCAAAGGCAAAACGAAATACGTATCTTGACGTTACTTTACTCTACTCGTTCAATTTATGCAAAACTTGCTTACCTGTTGTTGTTGTTGCCTGTAATCGCTATCTTCAGCTTCTGGGTAACGGAAAACTTTGCCTTGAAACCGTGCACGATGACGAAGCGAAGGTAGAGTGGATTTTGGCCCGCTAAAACAGAGCCCGAGTTCGATGCAAGTTCCAACGAACTGCCGAACATGGCGGGAGAACCGAGAGGACCTGGTACCTAACATGAAGACCGCTGATTCCTGTTTGTTGGAGATCGGGCACTCACAAGGCTGGTATGCTATTACAAAGGGACTGGGATAACAGTGACGGCAATGAAAGCACAGAACGGTGGAAATCACCAAAAAAAAAAAAAAAAAATGTCATTTTGGGTTGCGAAAAAAAGTCAGCTATCATTATTGGAAAGGTGATAAGTCCTAACGTTTTCGGGAAGTGGACAAAAAAAGCCCTAATAAGTACGAGATACTCAAGCTCCTCTAGAATAACCGAACAGACAATTTTTTTTTTTTTTTGCGCAACCTAAAATTAACCTACAGAGCTTTGAAAATACACCAGATAGCCTAAAACAACGTTTCAAAGCATTCGAGAGAAAACGGTCGTCCCAAGTTTAACCTGCCCGGGGTAACTATTCATTTATTTCTTTGCAAAATCCAACCAACCGTTTACAAGAGGATAGCGAACCTGTCGGTAACTTGGAATTTACATCATTTGAACAGTCTCCGTTGGTTGAACCGTTACACCAGAGTTATATCAAATAAGCCCACTTTTCCATTACATGGTTTTTGCAGGGTTTAGGCAGGCCTTCTCTTAAATTTAGATCTTTTTTTCTAAGAGTGGCCATTTTACATTAACGTGGTCTTTACAGTTTTTCGAAAAGCCCCCGTTATCTTATTTAAATTGTTTTCACAGCCTTTGCAAGGTTCCCCTTTTTAATTTACATATTTTGAACAGGCTATTTACAGCCCCCCACTGCACCCGTGCAACTTCTAGGTTTTCCATTTACATGGTTTTTACATGTTTCTTACAGGCTCCCTTTCTTTCATGTACATTGTTTTTACACGTTTCTTACAGGCCCCCTTTTTTTCATTTACATGGTTTTTATATGTTTCTTACAGGCCCCCTTCTTTCATTGACATGGTTTTTACATGTTTCCTACAGGCCCCCTTTTTTCATTTACATGGTTTTTAAATGTTTCTTACAGGCCCCCTGTTTTCATTTACATGGTTTTTACATGTTTCTTACAGGCCCCCTTTTTTCATTTACATGGTTTTTACAGGGCTACAAACATAACATTTCCAGACTTTTTACAGCATTCGCTTGAATTATTTACACGTTTCTTACATGGTTTAGCAAAGCAATTTACATGTTTTTTACAAAGGCAGATACTGTAAAAGTGCGTAAACTATTTTACAGGTTTTTACATGTTCTTCAAATGATCATTGTCGACAAAGATAATGTAAATCATTATTTACAGAACATTTACATGCTGTACTAAAAGCTGTAAATTTCCTGTAAATTTATTTTACAAAACCCTAACATGTAAATTGTAATTTACAAAGAATGTAAATCAAGATTTACATGCTGTAAATTAAAATTGACATGTCCATGTAAATTTTCAACTTTTCCAGTGTGCCAAGACAGTACGCTATTCTTTTAAATTAGTCTCTTTTCATTACACAAATTCCCGTTTGTTGTCATCATTTGAGTTAGGCATTTTTATTCTGTATTTTTTCACACTTTGTTCATTCGCGTCTTTTCGTCATTCGTCAAAGACTGAAGTTTGGCAACCAAAATATCCTAATAGAAATTTTCAAACAGAGAACGTTTTAACTGTTTAAAAAAACACAAAAGTTTACAAAAGTTTAATTGTCAAAAAAAAAAAACAATTGCACTCAAGTTCAACTTTTTGCACTCAACTTTCTACACTCTTTTGAGTGTTTCATGATCAAAATTACGATAAAAACGTTCGCTGGCTAAAAAATTTCAAAAAGGAACATGAGCTTTCGGCTGTCAATCTACAGCCTTCGACGGATAAAAAATGGAATGCAAAATGATAAAGAGAAGAGCCCAAGCCGTTCGCAATAATATCGATACCAGACACGCCAAAAAGCTCGGTAATCTATACAACGAATTTATTCCATCCCCGAACCTTGTTGACAAGAGCAATTGGGTTGTTAACTTATCCAAAACAACCTCTTACTGTTGTCAAACGATCTCTCCTGGAAAAGGGCGCTAAGTTTGCCCCAACTCCTAACCAAATCCCACACAAGAACATTGTTGCTGAAGTAGAAGCCGCGATCAACCATCTACCTGAAGAATCGAAGGTTTTTATTCGTAACTTCACGGCTACGATCCTTCATAAAGCACGACCTCCTTCCCATAAGAACCTCAGTGCTGATGAAAGAAAAGCCCTTTAAGATTTAAAAAAAAAGGCGAGACTAGGATTTTGATGAAAGCCGATAAAGTAAACTGTTTTGTTGTCCTAGATAAATGTGTTCAGTAGTCTCCAAATTCTCTTTCAAGAGGATTGAACGTGAACGTAACAAAAGGCTTCTCGCCCCGAAGAATCGACATAAGATCAGCGACTCCACTTATCGCAAACTTCACTCCACTGATGCCATACCACGAGCCATTCGTGGATCAATCCACGTAGGGGCCAAACCACCCCCCAAATGCTTCGTCAGTTCTTGGGTATTTCACATTATTTCGCATTACTTAAAAGGTATTGACTCTTTCTACACCAAACTTGGCAGATGAGCAGGAGACCTATTGCCAATTATATTTACGTGAAAAATGTCAGTAAATGTCAAAGTTGTGACGTCACAATGATGACGTCATGTTTTTTGCCACTTTTGAAGTTTTTAATATGCATATTTTTTACAATGTGTTCGAAAGAGCACATCAAAGGGAGTTGAAACCTGAAAACATTTTTCCATATCACAAAAATTAAATGAAATATGGCATTTTTAAGCATGAAAAATAACTCTGCAAAATATGGAGTCCCCCCCTTGAGAAAAATCCCCAAATTGGAGCCGTAATTTTGTTCCAGCAAATGCAGCTATGTTGCGCATGTGATGTGCCAGATGACTAAAGCAAAAATAAAAAAGAAAATCGGAATAAAAAATTATCCCTCTAGTGGTATTGCGTTAAAATTAGTTTTGTTACGTCATAACCTGTGACGTCACCCGTTTTTCTACTGTTAATACCGTCCTAACAAAGCCGAAAATCAAATTTCTAAAACCATACGATTTTTGACAACATCAAATTTTCTATTTTTCTAGATTATTAGCCTTCCTAGAATAAAACTGAAAAAAATAAACCAGAGAGAGTGACTTAAGAAGGACAGTATGGTTAAGCAAATTCCGGGGGGGAAAACAAAAAAATATTTAACTTATCATATCTCAAAAAATAATCATCATAGCAAAAAACGGTTTCCGGCATTTTACTCCTTAAGTCAAGGCCTTTTCAATGACATAATCTTTTTATCAGATTTTACAAAAAATTATAGCACGTTTTGGTGACGTCATCAATTATGACGTCATAATGTGACATTTTGTCACAACTTCCAAATTAAAATAAACTGGAGAACAAAGAAAGG
This sequence comes from Orbicella faveolata, assembly GCF_042242905.1. Lineage (NCBI taxonomy): Eukaryota > Metazoa > Cnidaria > Anthozoa > Scleractinia > Merulinidae > Orbicella > Orbicella faveolata. The sequence goes on from NW_028301553.1 coordinate 2,822,982, forward strand.
TTATCTGCCAAACTTGGTTCAGAAATATATAAACCAAGCAAATAAAGCCTTCATGAAACATTAGGGGGTAGTTTGGCCGCTACGTGATCAAACATCGCAAACGAGGAAATCCTGTTAGACCCATTGTTTCATCCATCGGTTCAGCTCTCTACAATATTTCTAAATTTTCTTAAAGACATCTTGTCACCTCTACAAAACTGTAATGGTTTCTCTCTCCCTAATTCCGCCAAGTTTGCTGAAGGAATCTCCAATGTTGGCATCCAGGATGATGACGTAATGCTATCAGTCCTTCGATGTAGTATCACTATTTACAGCTATTCCTGTAGATAAAGCCTGTGATTACATAAGCATTAAACTACTCAAGGACGACATACTTTCTTCACGTACGAGCCTGGACAACAATGAAATCATTTCACTGTTGAACGTTGTTTTATCTAACAATTACTTTATTTATGATGACAAGATATACAAACAGATCCATGGTTGCGCGATGGGAAGCCCCGTCAACCCTGTCGTGGCGAACTTGTGCAAGGAAGCGATCGAAGAAGAGGCAATCAACACGTCTGAAGTACAACCTAAGGTATGGAAACCCTATGTGGATGACAGCTTTTGTATCATCAAAAGGAATACTGTGCTGTCAACTCCTTTCATACTACACTTAACTCCATCGACGAACACATCTCATTCACTATCGAGGAGGAATCTGACCAACAGATCGCTTTCTTAGATACTTTGGTTTCCCACAAGGATAACACGATCACTGTCGGTGTAAATTGCAAAGCAACCCACACGGACAGATATGTAGACTTTTCTTCTCACCATGACAAACGCCACAAGTTTAGGCCAGCTGAGACCCTCTCACAGCGTGCAATTAAACTCATTAGTACATCGCAAGGCCGGAAAAATACCGAAATCAACCACGTCACGGATGCTCTACGAGCCAACAGCTATCCCTCCTATGTTATTTCCAACATCTTAAAGGGAAAATTTTCCAAACCACCCACACATGCCATCTCCACACCTGAAGAATTGGTTTGATGTTTCTTAAATGGGCTGCACCCAAGAGAATCCTTTCAGTTTTGCTGTCCTTTCCTTCGTCAATGGTGTTACGCAACCACTAACAAGAATTATTCGAAGGCGCGACATTTAAGTTATAAATAAGCCCTTCAAGACTTTCAGGGGCCTAGCCAGGATTTTTCAAAGGGGGGTCACACGATGTCAAAGCAAGGGTACTGATCAGACTCTCATGTCGTTTTCACCACCTGTAGGGGTATCGAATGGTCCCATTCAATTTAAGAGTGCTCGCGAGATTGGGCCTTTGCTCAAATTGCTCGCAAAAATTAGATAAGTGCTCGCTTGCTCGTGCCCGCAAAATTTTTGCAATTGCTTGCATGCTCGGATTCTGGAGTCCGGAAGCCTTTAGCTTCTTCTCGTGTATAGAAACTGGCTTAAGATCTCCTTGAGCGCCCCGTGAAGCTACGTGACGTAATGTGGCATCAAACAAGGCAAACTGGCTGTAAGCGCAATAAGCGGCTGACATTGGTTGAGCCGCGATAAGATCCAAACAGGTTGCTTCTAGCTTTGTGCCTATTGTCCTGTTTTGGAAGTGTCAGCAAGATTACTTGGCGCAAAACAACTTTTCCTTTGAATTTAAAAGAGAGATTTCAGTTAGCGGAAAATTTACGAAGTGCTCGGTGCTCGCCACCTGTATTATCTGAAGTGCTCGCTGCTCGCAAGACAAATTTGATCACGGCTCGTGCTCGCAAAAATAAACGCACTGCTCGCATGCTCGCAAATGCTCGCAAAGACCATTCGATACCCCTACCTGTTGTGGCTTGTTTGCTTAAAAGGGCTTAGAAAGGGGGGGTCACGGGTAGCCCAGGACCCCCTAGCTATGCCCCTGACTTTACAACAAGAATTTCCTTTTTCCAAAATTCAGACCATCTATTGAACATCAATGGAACGTGATTTACAAAATACCCTGTGCCGATTATGATTGGTGTTATGTAAGCGAAACTGGCCGGTGTTTTGAAAGTAGTAAGAAAGAACATATCAGGAATGTCAAAACATGTGCTAATGGTTCAAAAATTGCGAAAAATGCGTGGTCATTCGACCATCGCATAGATTTTTATAATTCTAGTGTCATCGACAAAGGTTCTTTTCGCATTAGAAAAACTTTGGAGGCTTGGCAAACCTTTGCTACTAAGCATGCTGACAATAATTCTAAGCCGATTCCAAACCAGTATAGTATTCTTTTTAAACAATAGTCACCTAATTTGCACATTTTTACTTCGTTTTTGTTCTTCTTATTATTCTTATCTCGCCTTTTCTTGCATGTATTTTATTATTTTGCATTCCATTTTTTATCCCCCGAAGGCTGTAGATTGACAACCAAAAGCTCAAGTTTTTGTTTTGAAATTTTTTAGCCAGCGAACGTTTTTATTGTAATTTTGATTATGTCTCATCCTGGCTGCGCTTCAATCTTTAATCTTTTGTTTTAATTGACCTGTGCTCAGCCAATCAGCATGCTGAAATTTTGAATACATATCATTAGTAATGTAATATTTGTCGCGCTCGTGCAACCAGCTGAGCGCAATTTGAATACGACCTCGTTAAGTTCTCCATAAAACGGGATAAAACGAGCAGAGAGATTTTGTATCAGAGCAGCTATACAGGCCTTGTTATTCTCGTAATTATTTGGAAACCTAGGCGATATCACGTCGAAATTTCGACCGAGCCGGATTCAAATCCTATTAAAAAATCGCAGCTGGTTTACGAATTTGAGTTGGAACTCTAGGCGAGACAAAATCGTAGGGGAAATTGCGACAAACATTGCACTAAAAATCACCTGTATGAATGGGTGCTTTAACCAGTCTGAAAATACGGCTAAAGATATGTATCTCCTCATGGTACAAAATAAGCAAAACGCTCCAAACAATGAAATTTGGGATAAAGAGAGCATAAAGAGGAAATACTTGCATGCCAAATAACATTCGCCCTGATGATTTGGTAGATATCCTGTGGTGTTTTCAGTAGAAAGTAGATATGATAAGTTTAAGATATTTACTGGCATAAAATCAACCAATTTAGGAATTTACATTTGAAGTTCAGTGTGTTCCGTCATGACTCAAAATAACAAAAATAAACCCAGAAGGCTTCAGGACAGAATACTGACAGAGAGACCTTTTGACAGGTTTTCAGTTCACCTGAGTCACACTCGCTAACCTTGCATGCTAATAAGATGCGCCATGAATGATTTGATAGATATCCTGTGGTGTTTTCAATAGGAAGTTGATATCATAAATTTTGATCTTTACTGGCGTAAAATTAACTAGAAATATAAGGAGTAACGTTATTCGACGTTTTAATGTATCCAACATCATTATCAAGAATAAAAATCGTTGAATGTCAAAGTTGTTATAAGTGTTTTGTTATGAATACATAGAATTTCATTTCAAGACAATTCAAGTAATTTCTCGTCTCTTTACGAATATAACGAAAAGAGTGAGAAAGCTTAAATAAAGCTGTTCTGATAAGATCCATACTTACCTGGATTTACCGTTGCATTCATATTCCCTGGCCGCACAAAAAAACACCATACACGAATTCAGCTGCGGGGGAAAATGTTCCTGCCTACAAGAAAGGTTGGGTATATCTTATGAAATGAATAATTCAGACAGATTTGTGCTCCAAAAGAAGAATAAAGCATGAGAGCAGATAGTTTGCTTGTAAATTGTGTTTTAATTTTGTACGGGGCCAATCAACTCTGTTTCTGTGCGGGTGACTTTGTTGTTGTTCTGTTTTTCGTCTCCAGTCTTATTTCCACCACTTACGCCTCGGTATGCAGTAAAACCTTTTCCGATTCATCTCTTCCATACAATTAGATACTTTCCGATATAATTCATGCTAGATCTTTTTAGCTGACATATCTATATATATTGACATATGACCATGGCACCTTTACTTTTAGTTTCTGTTTCAATTTGTAATTGACAGTTTCCGCAGGAAGCTCTACACTAGATAAAGTTTAGGGCTCTTAGTTCACAGATCAGTTTTCTGTGGTATATAGTAAAAGAAGCTGACTATGGATTTGAGCAGATGATCACATGTTTTCGCGTGTACATGTTATTTGGAATAAAAAAGCAAAACAAAATAGTCAACAAAGTCGAACTTTTTGTAAGTAATTTTTTCCTATTTGTAGTATATTAGAAATTTACAATTGTTTACTCAGTTTACTCTGTGTTGTTCAAGAAAATCCATGTCATCAGTTATTTACAACAGGAGAAATAACTTACTTGAAAAGTAGACTATTTAAATTACATTTTGCTTCACTCGTGTTACAATAGGCCTAATCACGGTTTTCGACGCCATCTTGCCGGGTAGGCAAAGCGGTCAGAAATTAGTGTTTGTATGGGAATCCGATGGCAAATAACTTTTTTAAAATATTGATTTTGCACAACTTATGAATCGCAACTTTAGCATACTAGGAAGCAGATTGTATTCACCCGAAATTTGAAGGACGCAGCTGAACTACCAGACGCTCAGTTAATTTGTGATTTTGCATACATTTGTCTATAATTCTTTTCCGCGGACCTCGTCTACCCAGCCAAATTTATAGACAAATGTATGGAAAATTAGAAAAATGAACTGAGCGTCTTCTAGCCTACCCTGGGTACCAGAGGTTTTTTTCTCGCGCGGCGGACGGAAATACTTCGCTTAGCTTCGGCTTCAGGTTTCATCCACCGTTCTCGTTGAACTTTGATCAATTTTATTGGATTACATTTAAACCAATCACAGCGAGCATCTCCCACTGTGATCACATGGACTTGCCCGTTTTTCGCGCTGGTCACAATAGAGACATGACCGACACCGGAAACTGCGCAAGAAAAACCTCTGGTACCCAGGTTACCTCTAGCCAAGCGACATCCTTCAAACTTCGTGAATACAATCTGATCTTTTACCTAGTATTTTAGCGTTGTTATTCACAAATTGTGTAAAATTCAAAGTTTGAGAAAGTTATTTGCCATCGGATTCCTATGCAAACTGTAATTTCTGACCGCTTTGCTTACCCGTCAAGATGGCGTCGAAAACCATGATTAGCCTTATTTTCAGTTAACCAATTACAACCAAGAAAAGAACAAGGTACTTACCTTGATCTTCTGTTGTTAGAACTCAGTAATTTTACAACCGTCATCTTATATAAAGTTAGTATGCTGAAAAGTGTGCTTGTTAGCGAAGCTCCAAGAGGAGCACCATACTCATATAGGAAGGCCATATGGGAAAGAAAAGGAAACACATGAATTTATTTTCTCATTGCTATCATGGCTAGCGTTGTTGCTCGTGGGCGCGTACGCACGACAATGACAACGGCGGTGGCAGAGTTGCGCAAGATACCGGCCACACTCCAGTTAATAAGTTGACAGAGACATGCAGCCTTGGCTTATTGCGTACTTCTTTGATATTGGACATCCATGTTATGGTCGATTGACGCCTGTCAAAACAAGGTGGCTGCTGACCAGTATCACGTGACCACAGCGTGGGCTCAAGTTTAAAGCTCATTGACATGTTGTGTTTCTTATGTTGACCGCTGACCGAGTGCTGGTTTTCGATTGGATCGCGGGCTCATGCATATGCCAAGTTAACTTGACTCCTTCCTCAAGGGTTTGATTTTGTTTTAGAGTTTTTTTTAAGTTTCAATAAGCTCTGACGAGCTCTGCACATAACACACACGACAGACACTTCAATGGCCCATGGCGTCTCTAACCCGCGGTCCCGTCACAGCCAGTACAGTAATAATAATAGATCAGCTCAACCGGAGCTATCTCTTATACACGTACACCGGAACATCAGTGGTCGATGAGTAGAAAAACTTGTACACTCCTACTAATTGCACACCAACTACTAGTGCTTTCACTTTGGTTGCAAGTAAAGGGAAGAGAAAGAGAAAACTCTTTTTGTCTTGCATTTTACTTACCTTGGTTTACCGTCGTGTTCATTCTTTCAGTCGTTTACACTGCATGTCGAAAGATTGTCGAAAGATGTCGCCTATGCACGTAACACTGGTTTACTGGTAAGTCATCTGTTCCAGGCGTGTGAGCTTAACATAGTCATTAAACAATTGGAGTTAACTCGATGAAAGGCTAAAAAAAAAAAGCATGGCAAAATTTAGTAAGCCCAATCTTATTTCAGAAACCTCGAGTTTTTCGTATACTTTTTGATCTCACTTGTTTTGAAGGATTTCCCAGGCCTTCAGGTATTGTTTGTTACGAGCTAGCTGAGTCATCGTACGTCACTCACTAATCACTCCCTCGCACGCAGTCATCGAATCTAAAGAGATTCAACAGTGTTGAACGGATACCAGTATATCTTTAATCGAGACCGGCCACTGAGAATGAGGGAGGCCTCTTGGGGGCGGGGGGGGGGGGAGGGGGGGTTAAGGCGGGCGACCCACTTTGTCTTCATACGACCACATCGAGAGAACTGGCGTAAGATGTAACAATGAAGCATTAAAAACAGAGTTTTATAGCTTAGCGACTATTTTTTGTTATGTTTAACAAAAGACAATAGGTAAACAATTTTAGGCTTCGAGATGTAGAATAAAGAACAGCAAATATCACTGCAATGCTTGACTGCAAAGATAAATAAAACATTCTCTAACATTGTCACAATGCCCTGTTTATTACAATGTGATTTAGGTAATATCCAAGTGTATCACATATCTTGATTTAGCCCCTTACTGACCTACTCATAGCCCGTGTACAAGTTGTAATGGGATATTTGACTTCGTTGAATTACTTTTGTCACTTTGCAGAGTGTATTTGGATCATAAGTTGAACTATATAGATACGGCGAGTCTTTTCACAGTGTTTTCCAAATAAAAAATAAAATGCCCTGTGCCCTGCTTGCCTGCCTGCCAGTCTGTCTTTCGTTCTGTCGGTAGGCCTCTCTGTTTGCTTTTAGCAGCTCAGGTCTCTTGGCACAATCTGGTTAAAGATGAGTGTCCCACTCAACGTTGCTTGTTTCTTCATTGGCACATTGTCCTCTTTGACGCGAAGTACATCCACCGACAACAGCCGCCTTAGAATGGCTTTGCTGACTTGTTCCCCTGCAGAGAATTCGATAAAACTCGCGGCGATAATTCCCTGAGAATATCACATAAAGAATTGGATTAATAGCGCTGTTACAATAACCAAACCACGGGATGACAAAACGGACTTTCTTGGGAATCTTGTAGAAAAGGGTAGCCTTGTAAACTTTTATCATCTCCAGAGCCTGAAACGGAAGCCACGACAGAGTGAAAATGACAGCCACTGTTATCAACATTGTAGTCGCGCGTCTGCTCGAGTCTTGGACTTTTTTCTGTGCTGTCGGATTTTGATGTCCTGGGAGCTTTCTGCCGTAAAGACGTAACCCAGCCAGACAGTAGACTAAAGCGATGATTATTAGTGGAATGACGTAAGCAGTAACGAAAAGAACTGTGATGTAGACTTCTGTTGACATCGGTGGCCAATACTCTTGGCAAATCATACCATCCCCTCCCTCCAGCTGTATATTCTTGGTGGCTATCATAAGTGGGAGCATTAACGCAAGCGCACCTAGCCACGTCATGGCGATCGCGAAACGCACAACGTTTCGAGTCATTACTTTTTTCATGGGAAATAGGATGGCAAAACTGCGATCGAGGGAAATCGCCACTAGACTGAACACTGAGGCTGCAAGGGATCCCACCTGAGCAGCGTGAAAGAACTTGCATAACACAGTGCCCATGAACGTGCCAAACCAACTGCTCATCACGTAGAACCATTTGAGTATGTACGGAATATCTATGGCCATGAGAAGATCGGCAAAGGCCATGTTGGCGATGAGAGTGTTTGTTGAGCTGCGCATGTGGTTTACTGTGAAGACGATGTAAATCACCAGAGTATTACCGATCATTGCCAGGATGAAAAGAATGACGGCAAGGATTGTGACTCCGATCTGAATATTGCGCGGCACCTGGAATCCCTCAGGAGGCGCTTCTGTGGCATTACTCGTCATGTTAGCAGGCATGGAATATCCTGTTGATGAACAGAATCGTTATCGTTATTATTTTGGTGGCCCTTTTGGATAAAAATGCAGGCTTTCAGGCCAATCAGGGCAAAAAATATTTTTGCCCTGGTCGTTCAGATTCACACTTTTCAGTTTGCATTGCAGTGACTGCATTTGAAGTTACATTGGAGAAACAAGCAGATGCCTCTAAACGCGAAAAAAAGAACATGTCAGAAAATGTCAAGCATTGCGACTGAAGGCTCTAACGATTCAAACCATGTATGGTTGAACGACCATCAAATCGACTTTGACAACACCAAAGTAATTGACAAAGTCGATTACCGTGTGCGAAAAACTCTCGAGTCACGACGCACTACCATGAATGAAGCGGACTATAATTCGAGACCGCTGCCAAGACAGTATAACATTCTTTTAAATTAGCATGTTTTCATTGTCCAAATTTCCGTTTTATTTTGTATTTTTCACACTTTTCGCTGTATACATTCATTCATTCGCGTCTTTTTATCATTCATCAGAGGCTGTAGTTTGGCAACCGAAATCTTATTGGAAGCTAAATTTTCAACCAGAGAACATTTTAATTAATTAAAAAAAATCAAAAGTCTGAAAAATGTACGAGTCCTCTTATTTCAAATTGCCTGAGAAAATCATGTGATTACTCGTTAATAATATAAATGCAATTGAATATAACCTTTCCGCACTCAATTTCAGCTTTTTTGAACTTAATTTTCTGCACTGTTTAGTTTCGACTGTCCCGCTCTCAGCCAATCAGCATGCTAAAATTTTTGAATGCATATAATTAGTAATGGTGAATACTTGTCGCGCTCGTACAACCCGCTGAGCGTAATTTGAATGCGACCTCGTTAAGTGTTCCATGAAACGTGATAAAACGAACAGAGATTTTGTATCAGAGCATGTATGCACGCCTTATGCAGTCTCGTAATTAGTTGGAAACTTAGGCGATATCACGTTGAAATTTCGACTGAATCGCATTCAAATCCTTGTCAAAAATCGCAGCTGGTTTACAAGCACGAATTTGAGTTGAAACTCGAGACAAAATGGCAGTGGAAATTGCGACGAACACTGCGCAAAAAATCCCCTGTACGAATCATGGGTACTTAAACGAGTTTATGAAAATGCGGTTGAAGATATCGTCGTAGTCCCCTCGTGATACAAAACAACCACAACGCTCCAAATAATGAAATTTGGCACAAAGAGGAAACATTCGCATGCTAATAAGATTCGTCATAAATGATTTGGTAGATATCCTGTGGTGTTTTCAGTAGGAAGTTAACATCATAAATTTAATTTTGATATTCACCGGCGAAAAAGTAACGAGAAACATAGGAAGTAACATTATTCGACGTTTCGATGCAGTGATCCAACATCATTATCAAGAATAAAAATCGTTGAATATAAAAATTGTTGAAAGAGTTTAGTCATTAGATGGGAACTGACCATTCGATATCTAAAATTAACCAATTTAGGAATTTTAGATTTGAAGCTCAGTTTGTTCCGTCATGTATATGACCAAAAATAACAAAAATAGACCCAAAAGGCTTCACTACAGAATACTAAGGCTTTACAGAGCTCTTGATAGGTTTTTAGTTAACCTGAGTTACACTGCCGGGCTAACTCCATTTAGTATATACCACACAAGTGAATAGCGCTTTTCGCGCGCTTTGATTGGTTAACTCGGAGGTGATTAGCAAGTACTATTCACCTCCGAGCAGCCGGCGCGAGAGATTTTAAAATTTCCGACCGCTTGTCGCACATAAAATAACGTTTTGGTCCGCTAATTATTCAGCTTGTGTGGTGTATACTAAAACAATTGTTCACCTCAGTGTCGGTGAAAGTCATGGATATTTACCTCGCCGCTTCACGGCTCGGTAAATACCCACCACTATTCACCACCACTTCGGCCGGAATAATTGTTAAATATTAAGAAGCTTTAAGTCTACACATAAGACACAACGATCAGTTCAACGGCCAAAGAAAACAGCGTTGGTTCTGATAAATGTTGACACTAGAGTGTTTTTCTAAAAAAGCTTGTTTATCGCGTGTGTAATCCCAGGTGATATTGTTGATCGAAGACTAATAAAACACTCCAAGCTCTTTCCAAAGCCCTTTCGACCTTGTGTAGGCTTCATGTAGAGGAGATTATCGCAAAATCTTTGGTATACTCCCTTTTAGCAAAAAAATTAGCAAAAGAACCAGCTGGCATTTTCCTTACTGGCAGAAAATGGCACCTAAACAGCTCCCTCAGCTGACACATATTCGACATAGAATTTCATTCCAAAACAATTCAGGTAAGTTCTCGTTTTGTTTTTACGAATATAACGAAAAGAAATTAAAACAGTTAAATAAAATTGTTCTGATCAAAACCGGACTTACTTGGGTTTATCGTTGCATTCGTACTCGCCCGCCGTACAAAGAAAGACACACCGTTCACGAACTCAGCTGCGGTGGATAAATGTTCCTGCCTAGAGATAGGGTGAATATATAATATGAAATAAATAATTCAAACAGATTTGAGCTCCAAAAGAAGAATAAAACACGAGAGCAGAAAGTTTGCTTGTAAATTGTGTTTTAATTTTGTTCGGAGCCAATCAAAGACCGTGGGAGCATGCTCTGTTTCGGTGGATGACTTTGTTGCTGTTCTGTATTTCATCCCCAGTCTTATTTCCACCTCTTACGCTTCGGTATGCAGTCAAAACCTTTTCCTATTCATCTCTTCCATTTTGCTCGATCATAGTCAAAGACTTTAACTTAAATGCAATAATTTTTCCCATAGCTTAACTATAATTATAATAGAAATAAGGAAAGCAAACAATTGTCAACTACTTTTGAAATGTTCGTGGCTAGTCAGACTAGCCGGGAACATTTCACATGTATTTGACAATTGTTTGCTTTTGTATAAATTTAATTCGTGAACGTACGGTTGGGAATCCTTCTGCGATAGAGGGCCAGACTTTCAACATCAAGAATTTGCAAACGGGACTTTGGGCGTGATGCTCAAAGAGTTTGCCTATGAATTCTAAAGGTCTCTGAAGAGTCTCTTGGCCGACACGAAACGCAGCGTCAGACTAGCCACGAACATTTCACAAGTATTTCAGAGTGGCTGACTGTTAGGATCGAGAAATGCCGGTCAACGTCCCATTTGACAAATCGCTCATATTTTGCCCAAAGATACCCTTACGTGACCTAATTCTAAAAATCATATTTAGAGGTTCCAGCGAATTTTTATTTTTCAGAAATTCGCGAAAATTTGAAAGCGCGGTCAAAGTGCGGTTTTTCGTGTAATAAAATGACCGAAATAAGGTGCGAGGACGAAGCGCTCCTTAAGTCTTAAAATAAACTCAATTGACTTCAAACTTCACAAAAATGTGGAACAACCACTCTAATTTATTCCTCGCTTTAAACTAATCGCAGATATGTTGATATAGTGGTTTTCCGAACCATTTTAAAAACAGCTATGAAGCGTGTGAAAAATAACGGCAAAATATAGGTCATGTTTAACAACATAAAAATGCATCTGGTACCTCACTTTCCGATTATTTTACTTTACAGCCTTAAAATATCATTATTAAAGATATACCATGCCAAGTTCATGCTCGAACTCGCAGTATTTCCCTTTGTGAAAAACGAAAATCTATGTCAATGTGTTGGGCGCAAATAACGCAATAATTATGCACGAACCAGAGACAAATCAATTTCAATGGCGAAAGTAAAAGCCTATCATTAATTAGAATCCCGTCAATTCACTGCTATCAGTAGAAACATAATGTCCACTGCATAAAAGCTGTTTTCAGACGTTTTCGAACCATTGCGCGTTAACTTTGTTTAATTTCGTGTCCGCCGTCATGTCTAGTTTGTGATCGCGTGTATTTCCTTAATGTCAACAACACGTGAATGGTTGTCATAACAAACGCAAGAGATTTCCTGGAACCTTAATGTTTTCGATTCACCAAAACGCTTTAAGTTCGTTAAGACACAATAATGGGTCAACTTGGAATGCTTTTTAGCATCAAGGACGTTAAAGGACTGTAAATTAATCGAGTTGAAATATCTTGAAGCAAATCAAAATCGCGCCCTTATTCTAATTTGGTAAACAGCCGATCTCCGTTCAAGTTCAAGAAGTCGAGAGGTTAATCCGGCAATGTATTACCGGTACAACAACAAAATCAAACCGAGGTCATCAAAAGTGTAAGTTTAAAAGTGTAGTGGCAAGTTCCAAATAAATTTCGCCTATATAAATTGGAAACAAGATGTGAAACGGTCTGACCCGAAACAAATAAACAAAATATTAATACGACTAATTTAACTCGAAAATGTTACAGAAAACATACCTAAAAGCCGTCGATTCCCCTCGATACCACTCCGCATTGCCTTAAAGAGCCCAAGCTTTCTGCTGTAAGAATCAGGGGCCTCATGAATCTGTATTTATTATATCGGAATCATGCTGCGTGGCTGATATTCGAGACTCAGTAAAAGTTGTCACACAACCGTACGAGCAGCCCAGTCACGCTTTCACTGCTCTTGGGCAAATGTTCAACATTTCGCAATTTACATAAACCGACTACAAGTTTAAAGTAGTGACAGTAGATTGAAATGCGCTTGTTAAAGCTGTCCTATCGAGGAACAATTATTTCTTGTTTTTGAATGGCTCTTAGTTGTAGCTACAGTCGGGGAGGGAGGAGAGGGTATTCCCGGAAATTTCGGATATCTGTATGCCGTGGAAGATTAAGTGGTCTCCAGCTCTTAACGCCAACACTGAAACACTAGATGATTCTCGAAGAATCACAGGGGTCACTAAGCTAAATAATTTTGAGTGTAGCTCCGCTGAGTCAATTAACCGTTGGCGCGCATATTGCATGGACCGTGGACAGGTGGAAAAACAGTTAAACCGGAAAAGCCTGTTGCACATTGTAATTTAGCGTTGTCCAACACGCAGTCGGTCTGGTTGTAATGTTAATCGTATTTGAGAGAATCTCAAGTTTTCTTTCGACACATACTGGGGTGACATACCACTAGGTGGGCGTGGCCGGGAGCCACGAGTCCAGTCAGTCAACTCGCCATGCTTAACCGAGAAGAGTGATAGTGAGCCACTAGTGGAAGGACTGCAGATTGTCCCTACGCTTTACCCTAATAGGCCTCTGTGTTATTCTAATGAACTGATGCTGAGCTCGCTCGAGGGGGGTGGTGAGATGAGAGACCCTGGGAACGAGGTCGAGACGATTCGGCCGTTAGTCTTTCCTCTTAAGTGCCTTCCTCCTCTACTCCCTCCCCTTCTCTACAAAAATTTAACGACCCTCCCCCCTCCCCCCTCCCCCCGTAAGAGGTGTTTGCTAAATACCAAAGAAGCCAAACACCGGCAGTTCCTAAGAATACTTCCGCCAAGTGCAGTTGTTAGTAAAATACTTCAGAAGCGCCGAGTTTGGAGCTTTTCCGCGCACGAGTGGGAGAGGTATAGCTAGTCCCATGTCTTCGCACCCGCACGGTAGCATACACAGTTTCAGGTTCTTTAGGTCACCCTCCATCGCCAAGGCACAGGAGTCTTGCTGGTCGTGTACCAAAGGATGCTGGAGCTGGAGTATTTCTACAACTTCCTTTGCCTGACTAAAATTTCTCTCCTCTTCAGATGCCTGAACATGCATCTCATCAGGATCACTTTGGCGCATTGCGGCACTTAGGTGAGAGAAAAACTAGCACCTGAAAAAGACGATTATTATAAGGATCTCGGGCACTGCGCATTCCCGCGCCACCAGTTCGGCGTCAACCTTTCGGCCTGTCGTTTGACCAACGCGGAATTTTGCCATAAGATACGATTGCTGCTTGTCACTGACTGCCCTGAGAGCCCAAACCTTTTTTAAAACAACGAGGGGCTTCCTGGTGACCTATTGTGGCTTTGAGTTAAGCGCCAACGCCTGCTCCAAGCAAGGTTTGTAGCACATTTTGGTTAAGTCCATAAGGAAATAGCTTTCCAGGGACTGAGTACATTTCTCCAGCGACAGGTGCCTCTCTAAAGTAGACAGCCTATAAAAGACACGAATGCAGCGGCCTTGAAGACATCAATACACTCCTACCGTGCATGGTTACTATCTATGGAAACCTCAGCAGACGCTTCCTCGGTCACACCCGTTGATAATGGCACTGATGTTAAGGTCGCAGTCACTCTTCTCGGTTAAGCATGGCGAGTTGACTGACTGGACTCGTGGCTCCCGGCCACGCCCACCTAGTGGTATGTCACCCCAGTATGTGTCGAAAGAAAACTTGAGATTCTCTCAAATACGATTAACATTACAACCAGACCGACTGCGTGTTGGACAACGCTAAATTACAATGTGCAACAGGCTTTTCCGGTTTAACTGTTTTTCCACCTGTCCACGGTCCATGCAATATGCGCGCCAACGGTTAATTGACTCAGCGGAGCTACACTCAAAATTATTTAGCTTAGTGACCCCTGTGATTCTTCGAGAATCATCTAGTGTTTCAGTGTTGGCGTTAAGAGCTGGAGACCACTTAATCTTCCACGGCATACAGATATCCGAAATTTCCGGGAATACCCTCTCCTCCCTCCCCGACTGTAGCTACAACTAAGAGCCATTCAAAAACAAGAAATAATTGTTCCTCGATAGGACAGCTTTAACAAGCGCATTTCAATCTACTGTCACTACTTTAAACTTGTAGTCGGTTTATGTAAATTGCGAAATGTTGAACATTTGCCCAAGAGCAGTGAAAGCGTGACTGGGCTGCTCGTACGGTTGTGTGACAACTTTTACTGAGTCTCGAATATCAGCCACGCAGCATGATTCCGATATAACAAGAAGATCTGTTAGATCTTATAACCGCGCTTTTAAAATTTAACTGTTTTCTTAGTACTACAGTCGCAATGCAGTGCATATTCCAAAGCAATGTTTGATGATTCATTGATTACTGTAGACATCACAGCACTTGATCAACACAAACTCTATTATCGCACCATCAGTCGTAGCCGTCGTGACATCTCCGATGACGTAATAGTCTTAATCTGGAACTTTCTTCGGGATATGTATGGGCATGAAGATACGAACACTATTACAAATCGCTTTCTTTCTTTAAAGTCACGATTAAATTTAATTGTTTTTTTCCCTTGAGTTAAGGGTTAGCAAAGAGTCAGACGAGTCACATAATTCAAGCATTGCGTTATCTACGGCTATCTTTAGTACGGTGGTTATTTCCCTATCAATGACGTAATCTTTGCACGTTCTGACACGTTCTTTGCTTGGCTTGCAAATATTTAATTTTCCTTCCGATCTGTGAACTCGCTGCGATGAAACAGTCAAAGGATTTACTTCATTTGCCTAAAACCACAAGAAATACTCGCAAAATTACAAATAAATTAATGACCGTCCCTTCTGCCGAAATAAACTTGCAAAGTAAACACGATCTTATTTGTCATGTAGCGAAAGTGAAAGCTGCAAGGTCAGCGCATTCCATGGCTGACGTAATACCTTTTTTCAGCGTATTTATTATTCCCTTTGAATCCAACGCTTTGGTAAAACGAAAAGAAAATATATTTTACCCACAAAAAAGAAAATAATATCCGTAAAATTGTCCGTGTATTTATGTTTTAACAGCTTCTGGCGGAAAAACATCACACGTTTCGTGACTCAAAGTTTGGCGGAGCGGAGGTCTGCGTCTGGTCACCGACAAAAAAAAAAAAAATAAACCACGGGTAAACCTAGAACCGCGCTCGGCCCATGGCCGCGCGGTTAATAAATACAGATTCATGAGGCCCCTGATTCTTACAGCAGAAAGCTTGGGCTCTTTAAGGCAATGCGGAGTGGTATCGAGGGGAATCGACGGCTTTTAGGTATGTTTTCTGTAACATTTTCGAGTTAAATTAGTCGTATTAATATTTTGTTTATTTGTTTCGGGTCAGACCGTTTCACATCTTGTTTCCAATTTATATAGGCGAAATTTATTTGGAACTTGCCACTACACTTTTAAACTTACACTTTTGATGACCTCGGTTTGATTTTGTTGTTGTACCGGTAATACATTGCCGGATTAACCTCTCGACTTCTTGAACTTGAACGGAGATCGGCTGTTTACCAAATTAGAATAAGGGCGCGATTTTGATTTGCTTCAAGATATTTCAACTCGATTAATTTACAGTCCTTTAACGTCCTTGATGCTAAAAAGCATTCCAAGTTGACCCATTATTGTGTCTTAACGAACTTAAAACGTTTTGGTGAATCGAAAACATTAAGGTTCCAGGAAATCTCTTGCGTTTGTTATGACAACCATTCACGTGTTGTTGACATT
Organism: Orbicella faveolata; assembly: GCF_042242905.1. NCBI lineage: Eukaryota > Metazoa > Cnidaria > Anthozoa > Scleractinia > Merulinidae > Orbicella > Orbicella faveolata. Next base: position 2,839,338 of record NW_028301553.1, read on the forward strand.
AAGGAAATACACGCGATCACAAACTAGACATGACGGCGGACACGAAATTAAACAAAGTTAACGCGCAATGGTTCGAAAACGTCTGAAAACAGCTTTTATGCAGTGGACATTATGTTTCTACTGATAGCAGTGAATTGACGGGATTCTAATTAATGATAGGCTTTTACTTTCGCCATTGAAATTGATTTGTCTCTGGTTCGTGCATAATTATTGTGTTATTTGCGCCCAACACATTGACATAGATTTTCGTTTTTCACAAAGGGAAATACTGCGAGTTCGAGCATGAACTTGGCATGGTATATCTTTAATAATGATATTTTAAGGCTGTAAAGTAAAATAATCGGAAAGTGAGGTACCAGATGCATTTTTATGCTGTTAAACATGACCTATATTTTGCCGTTATTTTTCACACGCTTCATAGCTGTTTTTAAAATGGTTCGGAAAACCACTATATCAACATATCTGCGATTAGTTTAAAGCGAGGAATAAATTAGAGTGGTTGTTCCACATTTTTGTGAAGTTTGAAGTCAATTGAGTTTATTTTAAGACTTAAGGAGCGCTTCGTCCTCGCACCTTATTTCGGTCATTTTATTACACGAAAAACCGCACTTTGACCGCGCTTTCAAATTTTCGCAAATTTCTGAAAAATAAAAATTCGCTGGAACCTTTAAATATGATTTTTAGAATTAGGTCACGTAAGGGTATCTTTGGGCAAAATATGAGCGATTTGTTAAATGGGACGTTGACCGGCGTTTCTCGATCCTAACAGTCAGCCATTCTTAAAATACTTGAAGAAAGGTAATTTATAAAGTGTTCTTTTGGCAGTTAACAATCACACTTAGATACTCTCCGATGTAATTCATGCTAGGTCTTTACAGCTGACATATAATATCTGCCTTATGAATACCGTGCTATTGTCAACACAACCAGGCCGACACTTTTCCAAGAAAATACGCAGGCTTTTTCACTCAATCAATCACAGGCAGTCTGTCACCACACAGCCCACTCACCCACCTTGCTTTTGTCTGGCTGGCTAGCTGCCAGGCCGGAAGGCTGAAGGGCATGGGTGGCCAAAGCTTTTCCTGCAAAGAAAATGACCAGTTTAACGGACAAAAACGCCTCTCTCTGTGACCCAGCCCACGCCCCCTGGGGTTAAACCCTTGGGACTCCGCTAGGAATCAGCTGGTAGCTAGGGACCTGGTCTGTCTGCCCCAATTCTCCTTGACGGAAGCTTCCCTGGGTTTTCAAGCGCCGCAAGTGCCTGCCTGCCGCCTATCGCCGGCAGGCAGGTACAAAAGTTTTGGCCCAAATTTTGACACGGTTTTCATACATGCAGACAGATATTGACAGGGAATGCCTGGAAAATCCCCCCAGCATGCACCTGCATCCTCGAGGGCTCCCCACGACTGGTTGGGGGCAACGCGAGCTAAACTGGTGTTTCCCCCCCCCCCCCAAATCATTCTACCTGAGTAATTATTTGCACAGAATGTATGAAATGATCAGGGAATGCCCTAGTTTGAATCCAGATGCTTTAAAAAGATCGACAGTAATTAGACACGCTCATTTTTTTGGCCTTTCTGGGTCATCCAGTCTCGTTCCGTTGAAAGACGGAGTCAAACTAGGGCGTTCCCTGATCATTTCGGATATTCTGTGCGAATATATGACTGGATTTATGAAAACCGTGTTAAGACTTTGCACCAAAATAGCGGGCATGTGCTTGGAAAATCGGTCAGATGTATGTAAACTTGCTTTATGTATGGTAATTTTTTTTGTCATCGAAGAGCCCTTTTCACGGTTAATTTTTCTCATTTTGCATTACAATGTAATCCAACGAGGATGCCAGGCAGTTTAGGGCTAAAACTAAAAACTAGCCCAAAATTGCCTCACATACATGCTAGATTTTATTGTAATGTAAATGAGCAAAGGTAACCGTGAAAAGGGCTATTCTGGAAATGACGCCACTCCGGGTCGGTTTTCAAATGGCCAGGAAAAGGTCTCTTTGTTTTCAATTAATTCTCTGAAATAATTGCATGTTCTTAGGGCACATTATCGTCAGTTATCGACCATTGTGGCCATTTCTCGGTGAAAGAAACAACGAAGTTGCCAGATATCACTATATAGTGAGAATAACGCCTGGGGAATAAATTACCGTCACTTCATGTAACCGCACCTGAAGTAACACTTACTGTTATGCAAATAAGTAGAATTTAGGCACGCACCTTCGCGGTAAACTGGCTCATTTGCATTGTTTAAAATTCAAAATTGATGACACCATTTTATTCTGCCATGCGCGCATCAGCATACTTAAGTTTTCAAATTTTATTTCATAACGGACTCGAACTGCTCTGAATGAACAACTTTTGTTCAAAGTTTGGACAACTAGCGTGGCGTTAAGTTTACTGTTAATCGCCATGGACGAATATGCTCCATAGAGACTGTTACCACAAGATTTACTTGGACACTGAGCAAGATCGTCCGCTTCTCTGAACAAGTTCGTCATGAGAATTGATAGAACCTCGCTAGATAACCATGGCAGCGTTTATTCAAACAACGCGATCTCAAAGTTATTAATTACACGCTGGATCTGCAATTCTCAGAATTTTCAGGATTTCATAATTGTATTTTACCAGTCTTCGCCATCAGCCGGTAAACTGTGATGAAATGATACATTTCCTTCGTCGATGTTACTTTCTTCACAAAACCTTTGGACACAGTTGTCAACCTGCCGAGCGATAGACTCGAGAGACCTAGCGGAAGAACAATCGGAGGAAACTGCTTAAAAAGAGGTAACAGGAACATTTCATTCTATTTTATGTTTACGAACTATGTTGTACTTTTACGATCGCAAATGTGCTCCGCAATAACTGCAAATGACACAGCCATACTTGGACGTTTCTCTGTAATAATCTTCTTGATCATTTCCTGAAACAATCCTGAACAACTACTAATATGACAAGACATACAATAAATAATTTAGTCTCGATTTCTAATGCACACAATCACTCGATGCCAGATAGCGAGTTTTGCGCTCTTGAATTTTTTTTTTCTAAAGAAAAGAATCTTAACTTTTATAAGCAAACTAATCATTCCGAAAAGCTACCAAACGACATCCAAACATTTCCGTTTGTTTTTATTAATAAATTTGATACGATTCTAACTACTTAGCATGTACATTATTTTCTTTAATCAGGAAAACTACGCCCTGGTTACGGTTTGGTACAACATATCATACCGCTGGAGTGGAGATAAGCCAGACAGCAAACAGACTGGTTGAAAAAATAAAACTGGGGTAGCACAGTGGTCTTGAACGACATAAAAACATCGATATTCCTGAAGAAATGATCGGAAAGAATTAATTTATGGATCACTGAGGTTCCACAAAGCCATCAGCAGCTAGAGAAGTCGGTATCTTTTTTTAACTCTGACCGTGAACTTGGATTAATTCAGAGCATCAGTTCAGGTAAAAATTGGTGACTTTCACCTTAGTTACGACGGGACCATCAACGATTGGTCGTGCATTTTACTGAAATTATGAAATCGAACAAAACCCAACTAAGATATGATGCTACTCAATGGAAAAAGCGTTCGACATAGTTAAAATTAGGGCTCATGATATTTTACAATGCCATCCAGTAACTAAGATTGCATCTTTCCCCATCAAATGAAGGCTTACTGGATTATAACTTAACTACAAATAAGAAACAACCAATCAAAGAAAAAAAAAACACAAAAAAAAACAAAGAAACAAAAGAATGAGTTATTTCAATTAAAACTTGACCATTGCTTGAAATTAAAAAAAATAAAGACAAAAAACATTTCTTCTTATAAAAATATACTTGATCCATGTAGAACAAGACATTCAAATCTTGAAATTGAAATTGCTGTGAGCAGGATTCAGACCCATTCAAAGATGCATTTTCCAGCTGGGTCAGTGGAGAGTTTTACACAGTCCACTTGACTTGAACGAAGATGTATTCCTCAGCTGAGTGGAGAGTTCCACGCGCTCCACTTATCTTGAACGGGATTCAAACCCATTCGAGGATGCATTCGCCAGCTGAGTGGAGATATTCACCCGCTCTACTTAACCTGCACGGGATTCAAACCCAATCGAGGATGCATTTGCCATTTAACTTGAACGGGACTCAAATCCACCCGAGGATGCATTCGCCAGCTGAGTGGAGATATTCACCCGCTCTACTTAACCTGGACGGGATTCAAACCCATTCAATGATGCATTCGCAAGCTGGGTGGAGAGTTTCACGTGCTCCACTTAACTTGAACGGGATTCAAACCCATTCGAGGATGTATTCGCCAGCTGAGTGGAGATATTCACCCGCTCTACTTAATCTGGACGGAATTCAAACCCGTTCGAAGATGTATTCCTCAGCTGAGTGGAGAGTTCCACGCGCTCCACTTAACTTGAACGGGATTCAAACCCATTCGAGGATGTATTCGCCAGCTGAGTGGAGATATTCACCCGCTCTACTTAACCTGGACGGGATTCAAACCCAATCGAGGATGCATTTGCCACTTAACTTGAACGGGACTCAAATCCACCCGAGGATGCATTCGCCAGCTAAGTGGAGATATTTACGCGCTCTACTTAACCTGGACGGGATTCAAACCCGTTCGCAGATGTATTCCTCAGCTGAGTGGAGAGTTCCACGCACTCCACTTAACTTGAACGGGATTCAAACCCATTCGAGGATGCATTCGCCAGCTAAGTGGACATATTTACGCGCTCTACTTAACCTGGACGGGATTCAAACCCGTTCAAAGATGTATTCCTCAGCTGAGTGGAGAGTTCCACGCGCTCCACTTAGCTTGAACGGGATTCAAACCCATTCGAAGATGTATTCCCCAGCTGGGTGGAGAGTTTCGCGCGCTCCACTTGGTGCTTGTTTACTTTCACGTCCCGAGGTAAGGTTGGTCGATGAACTCGGTGCTTCCGTATCCTTTGTCGGAAACCACGCCACGCAGGTAGCACGAGTACCATGCGTCCATCCTTTGGAAACATGAGTCCAGAGGGTCGCAATAATGTGGTTCAGGAATTCTGACGGGATCAGTACTCATCGCAGATGATTTGTACTCAACTGACCCAGAGGATTGTGGCTGTTTTCAAGCAGGGGTTGCATACCGTCACGCTCTTTTAAACTGAATAAATTTCTTATAAAACTTAGCATTTGCCCGCGAAAGAAATTTACCTTTCGTATCCATTATGGAGAAAGGATGGTAAAGATAGTGACATCAATAGTGTTTACTCTTAAAGGATTTAATTAAAAGTTCGCTGTAAGGGTGGGATTGAGGAAGAGAAAGAGTATTACCTCAGAGTCGAGAGATAGCTCGAGAGATACCTCTGATTAAGAAGACAGGAACATCAATGGTGTAAAGCTAGTCTGAGTTTAGTTGAACGTTACGCCATGTCTTCTATTAGCTTTGCAGCTCCTTATCCTTGTCGCGGAAATAATAAAAATGCAGCAATAATTATCACATTTTACTAATAGTTTGATATCTTCTTTTCGAGAGATGCGAAGAAAGGTGTTTCCCAGGTTGATGAAGGACTGGATACGATATGAAAGGTGACAACGAGAGGACGCTGAGGGTGAGTTATTTATTTATTTATTTAACTTTACTCATACACGGGTATAACATCAGGACTTAAAGTAAATACTAAAATTGCATTTATTACATTGTTAAGATACTCTTCGTGAAAGTTTTCAACTTTCACGGAGGTGAGAAACGTTTATAGAATTGTAGGGCTTATCCATTGATTTATGGAAACCTATATACAGCGGCAACTCATCTGGCAGCAGATAAATTTGACATAAATACCAGAAAATTAAAAAAATAAATAAATAAAATGGCAAATCATATAATCCCGTACGTGCGCTCCACTTACGGGACATGGGAATGACAAAGAGACACTTCACATCACGTAATATAACCAAAGATTAACCGCTGGCTACTTTTTCGAGCGTTTCAAAGATGGCGCGAATAGTGCATCGAAATGGTTCGACTATCGTTAATTTTCTCGGTCGAGGAGCTCGTTCTGTGTATTGCTGACAAGATTATTATTTTTCATCAACAGGATATTCAGTCGTTTTTCAGTCCCAAAGGAAAAACTTCAAAACCAGGGGTCTCAAAGGTTGAGGATAAGCGCGGGAAAGACTCAAGTGCGAAGCCTGCATCGAAATATCCTGGAAAGGGCCGAGCGAAAACCAAGGTAAGAATTTATTTTTGTTTTCGTCAGTAGAGACGGTTGAATGGATTCTTAAGTTTCTCAGAGCGTTTTACTTAGGTGTACTCGAACAGATACGTTCGTAACCAAATTCTCTAACCTTCTGCTCTTGTTGCTCAGACGTTCTTGAGTTCGTGCTGGGATTCTACTTGGTTCACGATCACGTCGATTAATTCACCCAGGGCCATTTTGTTGTGGTCTTGGGCAAGGCACTTATCCTCACAGTGCCTCCCTTCACCCAGGAGTACAAATGGGTACCTGAGGTGGATTAGCACTCCATCCAGCGAGAGTGTAACCTTATTCCTAGTCATACACATCGCACTACATAAACTGGGATACGCTTTGGTGTGTTATGTTGCTATAAATTGATTAAATTATGCCTTATGAGCTATAGACTCACACTATACACTTAATGACAGGTCCTGTGCAAAATGGCTAGTTCTGGTCTTTCAGGAAACTAATATGATGTATATTTCCTGAAACGAAGTCAATGTAGAAACGCTAGGGAAAACGAGAGCAGATGTCCTTGTAACTAGCTTGCTGAGTGAACTGTGGTTAAGTGTTTTGTTATACAGCAGGAACAGAAGTACCAGCAACAAGGAAAACAATAAATGATAGGATACAGACAGGAATTTCAACTACAAAAAAAACGAAAACGAAAACAACAACAGAAGCAGAAACAAACAATAGCAGCAACCTCAAGACAGTTAGAACAATAGCAACAATATCGACAACAAGAACTACCTGAATGGCAACAGCAACAAACAAGATAACTGAAGACAAATCTCAAGGGTTTTTCAGTTTTAGTGTCCCTTTTTACGTTATGTTTGGTCCAATCTTTAAACGACCCTAATAGGTACACTAACAATAACAATAAAACAACAAAAAAACATCTCAAACAACAGCACCAAACAAAGAACAACAACACAATAAACTCTTATACACCCAACTGAACTACTCTACATCCCATAAAGATGTCTGATTCCCTTAAAATATTTCCCCTAAAATATTTTTTGTAGATTAAAGCAGCTTTTACGCGGAGTTACAACATTGATAGTCGCAAGACACCTTATGCCATTCGCGCAGCAGCAAAGAAAGGAAGGAGGAGCGGGGCAGAGGACAGCCAGACAATGGAGGGAGAGAGCTATGCACTTGAAGAATCTGAACAGCAGGGGGGAGATAAAGATGAAGATGATGATATTGAAAATAGTGCCATGATCTAGGCAACAAAGAACCCGGCTATAGCAGGAGCAAGCTGAAGGGGAAGAGGAGGAAAAGCAAAGGAAGATACCTCAACAGAAGCACCCACCGCTAAGGGAAAAGGGAAAGGAAAAAATAGGAAATGAATGAAAATAATTGCAAGAACCAGTGGCATTGAAGCAATCATGATTGATAATAAACTTAAGTCCATTAGCAGCATGTGACAAAATGGAAAGTAGACATAATGGAGAGTGGAAAATCATTTCATTTTTTGCGTTCTTATGGCGTGGACTGGCTGTTTATTTTTTTGCACTGTGCAACCTCCATCAAGTGATTTCTACACAAGTGCTCAATCATTGAACATAAGTCAGCTGTCAGCAATGAAACCTATAAAGAATATGCAGGAAAAAATTTCCACCCCATCCATTTAACCTATCTTGCCCGTCACTGAATACTTCATGTAAGTGGTCGATTTTTCGTGTAAAGGAGTAACCTTGTAGCACAAGTTGCTTATCATCTGTGTATCTTCCACATGCATGTACCAATGTGTTTGATCTTGGAAGCCCCAAATCAAACTAACAAATAGAAATAGTTCTGTCTTGACCACAAGTGACTTGAGAAACGGTAAAGGTGTACTTTGCAGCCAACCTTACATGTAAGTCTGCTGACACTAAAAAGGTTCTCAAAAGAACGTCTGACAAAACATAACTAAGAACATAAATGTAGTAAAGGAAACAAGGAAAATGAGTTTATTATAAAAGTTTGTTTCTGTAGTCACAATTCTTTCACTACTTGTCAGTAGTGAAGCAAAATGAGAATAATTGTGTAGTACATATAACATGTGCATCAGCAAACAGTTATTATTTCCGATAACTGCTGTGTTCGTGTCGCTAAGGAAACTGGGTGTGGTGGCTAACACAGAAATGAGAGAACACTGCAATTTAAAGTACATGTAAAAATACGTTTTCTCACCAACAAATCACACTCACTCGCTCATCCTTTTTGTCCCAACGTTGGAACATGAGGCAGAGGCCATAAATGGCAACAAATCAATAAGGGTAATATAATCCTTACCTAGCACAAATCAGGAAGAGTAACAATTTTTCACACCAAAATATATTTACATGTATGGGTAATCTATCTTCCTTTAATAATCAGTATGCAAAATATATATAGCACAGAAATGTTTACTGCCAACAAAACATAGAAAGGTATTTTTTGATATATACCTAAATGTAAATATGGGTAATCTATCATTGCCAAAGTATCAATAATTTTATGGGAAATCCTTACCGACAACAAATTAATACTGGTAACAGATCAATGAGGGTAATCTCGATCAAAGAGCAACCTTTTCAACAAACAGATGGAGGAAGAGTAGTCTTTTCCACCAACGTGGATAATGTTACAGCCGGTAACATATCAATAAGGGTAATCTTTACCACTGACAAATTAATAAGAGTATTCTTTACCATCAACCAATCAATAGCAGTAACCTTTACTGTTAACCAATTGGTAGGGATAGCTCTTACGACCAACCAATCAACATGGGTAATGCCGACAATGATAATATTAATAATTTATTGCCAACAAATATATTTTGGTAATCTTTACCACCACTCGATCAACATCGGTACATTTATGGCAAACTTACAAGTCATATATCAATAATGATAATCTAGACCACCAACAAGTCGAGGGGAAATGTTTACCACCAACCAATCATTAAGGTTAACCTTTACCACCACCCAAGGATACATGTAATCTTTAACATACATGTAATCTTTAACATCATGTAATCTTTAACACCAGCAAATCAATGAGGGTAATACAAGTATTTACCACAAACAGTTGATTGAGTGTAATCTTTACCACCAACCTGATCAAAAAAGCTACTCTACCACCAACTGATCAATAAGGATAACTTTACCACCAACCGATCAATAAAGGTAATCTTTACCACCAGTAAGGGTAACTACCACCAAGCGATCAATAAGGTTTACCTTCACCACCACCCAAGGATACATGTAATCTTTAACATACATGTAATCTTTAACATCATGTAATCTTTAACACCATCAAATCAATGAGGGTAATACAAGTATTTACCACAAACAGTTGATTGAGTGTAATCTTTACCACCAACCGATCAATAAAAGTAGTCTTCACAACCAATCGATCAATAACGGTAACTTTACCACCAACTGATCAATAAGGGTAATCTTTGTCACCACCGGATCAATAAGGGTAGCTGTACCACCAACCGATCAATAATGGTAATCTTTACCACCAACCGATCAATAAAGGTAATCTTTACCACCAGTAAGGGTAACTACCACCAAGCGATCAATAGAGGTAAATCTTCAACACCAACCGATCAATAAGGGTAATATTTACAATCAACTGATCAATAAACGTAATCTTTAACACCTACCGATCAATAAGGGTAACTTTATCATCAACCGATCAATAAAGGTAATCTTTACCACCAACTAATCAATAAGGGTAACTTTATCATCAACACAGGTAATCTTTACCACCGACTGATAAATAAAGGTAACTTTACCACGAACCTATCAATAAAGGTAATTTTTACCATCAACTGATCAATAAGGGTATTCTTTAACACCAACCATTAAGGGTTATTTTTAGCACCAACTGATCAATACGCGTAACTTTGCCACCAACCGATGAATAAATGTAATATTTACCACCAACTGATCAATAAGGGTTTTCTGTAACACCAACCGATCAATAAACGTAATCATCTCCACCACCGGATCAATAAGGGTAGCTGTACCACCAACCGATCAATAATGGTAATCTTTACCACCAACCGATCAATAAAGGTAATCTACCACCAAACTACCAGTAGGGGTAACTTTATTACCAACTGATCTATAAGGGTAATATTTATTTCCAACCAATCAGTAGAGGTAAATTTACCACCATTTAATCGAAAAAGGTTCTCTACCACCAACCAATCAATAAAGGTAACCTAAACGCGTCAACCAACCGATCAAATAGGGTAATCTTTACCTGCGACCAGTCAATAAAGGTAGCTTTACCACCACCCGATCAAAAAAGATACTCTGCCATCAAGCAATCAATAAGGGTAATTTTGCCACCAACCAATCGATAAAGGTACTCTTTACCACCAACCGATCAATAAAGGAAAATTCACCACCACCCAATCCAAAAAGGTACTCTACCACCAACCAATGAATAAGGGTAAAGTAACCACGTCACCAATTGATCAATAAGGGTAATCTTTACCTCCAACCGATCAACAAAGGTAGCTTTACCACCACCCGGTCAGTAAAGGTACTCTACCACCAACCAATCAATAAGGGTAACCTTACCACCAACTGATCAATTAAGGTTATCTTTATCACCAACCGATCAATAATGGTAATCTTTACCACCAACCGATCAATAAAGGTACTCTACCACCAGCAAATCAGTAAGGGTAACCTTACCACCAACTGATCAATAAAGCTAATCTTTTCATCAAATGATCAATTAGGGTAATCTACCACCAACCAATCAATAAGGGTAACTTAACCATGCCACCAACCGATCAGTAAGGGTAATCTTTACCTCCAACCGATGAATAAAGGTAGCTTTAACACCACCCGATCAAAAAATGTACTCTACCACCAACCAATCAATATGGGTAACTCTACCACCAACCAGTCAATAAGGGTAACCTTTACTACCACCCTATCAATAAAGGTAATCTTTGCCACCAACCGATCGATAAAGGTAATCTTTACTACCGACCGATTAAGAAAGGTAATCTTTACCACCAACAGATAAATAAAGGTAACCTTTACCACCAATCAATAAGGGTAACTTTGCCACCAACAGATCAATAAGGGTAATCTTTACCTCCAACTGATCAATAATTAATTATTACGGTAAATTTGTCACCACCCGATCAAAAAAGGTACTTTACCACCAACCAATCAATAAGGGTAACTTAACCATGAACCGATCAATAAGGGTAATCTTTTCCTCCAACCGATCAATAAAGGTAACTTTACCACCACCCAATCGAAAAAGGTAAGCTACCACCAACCAATCAATACAAGTAACTTTACCACCAACCGATTAATAAGGGTAATCTATATAAATTTACCACCACCCGATCAATAAGGGTAACCTCTACCGTGAACCGATCATTAATCAATCAAGAAAGGTAATCTTTACCACCAACATATCTTATAAGGGTTATGTTTAAAACCAACCAATCAATAAGTGTAATCTTTGGCACCAACTGAATTATCTGGGTAATCTCTACCACCAATTGCAACTAATCAAAATATTTTTTACCATTTGCTGATCAATAAGGGTAACTTGAGCCGAGTGTTATGTCCACTGAACATAAAGGGCCAAACCACACACAACCGTTGTTACGTGGCTTTGATAGCTCAGTTGGAAAAGCATTGCATCAGTAACGCAGGTAAGCGTAATCTTTACCACCAACTCAGTGATCAACAAAGGTAATCTTTACCACCAGCCAATCAGTAAGGGTAATCTTTACCACAACTGAGCAATAAAGGTAATCTTCACCACAAAATGATCAATAAAGGTAATCTTTACCACAAAATGATCAATAAGGGTAATCTTCACAACCAACCGATCAATGAGGGCAACTTTAGCACCAACTGATCAATAACGGGAGACGCGATGGCCTCATGGTTAGTGCGTTCGTTCCCGGAGCGAGCGGTCGAGCCCTGGCCAGGGACACTGTGTTGTGTTCTTGGGCAAGGCACTTAACTCTCACAGTGCCTCTCTCCAATCAGGAACATAAATGGGTACCAGCGAATTGCTGGGGAAACCTAAGAAATTGCGGGGGAGTGACCTGCGATGGACTAGCATCCCGTCCAGGGGAAATAGAAATACTCCTAGCCGCTTCATGCTATAGAAACCGGGATAAGCTCCGGCAGCTATGAGCCATTCGGCTCCAAGGCGTCACTTTTTTTTACAACCAACTGATCAATAAGGTAATATTTACCACCAAACAAATCAGTTGGGGCATTCTTTGCCGCCATCAATTCAATAAACGTAATGTTTACCATCGACACATCAATAAGTTTAATCATCACTATCAGCTGATCAGAAGGGTAAATGATCCTTACCTTCAACCAATCAATAAAGGTATTTTCACCACTAGCCGGTCAATAAGGGTAATCCTTACCACCAACCGATTATTTAGGGTAATCTTTAGCACTGTGCCGTTTTTGAATTATAAGCCCCCAAAGCTGTGATTAAGGGTGTTTTTAGGAGGTCATACTGTTCCTATGGTAACCTATTGCGTCACGAAAATGATAACATGTTTTTTTTGACACCATGATAAAGCATCAAGCGATAAAGAGTAGTTGTAACGACCCATCACAATCTAAGTGTTAGAAACCGTTACGAGCCACCCTGAGAACTTCAAGTAATGTTTGTCACGAGCTAACTGATTCATCGTACGTCACTCACTAGTCGCTCCCACGCGCGCAGTCCTCGAATTTAAAGAGAATCAACAGTGTACAAATTATAATCTACAGAGTGTAATTGGATAATAAGTTGAACTAAACATAGATTCGGTGAGTCTTTTCACATTGTTTTCCAAATAAGAAATAAAATGCCCTATGACTCAAGTCTTTCAACTTAACACAGCAGGCAATATCGCCTTGAGCCTCATTGATTTCAATCTTTATCTCATCGAAATCTGAATCTTAAGGATTCCATAAGTATAGTGCTATCCAATGCTACTTGTTTGAGTTTGAAGTCACCATCGTACTTCGACTGAATATGATACAAGAAAAAAGGAAAAGTACATAAGCGAAGTGTTTAATAATAAAGTGTATTATCGTTTGTCTCACGATGTGGTCACTTGAGATGTAGATCGCGACGTTTTGACTGCTTACTGCTAGTCTTCTTCAGGCGATAAGGTCGACTGATTGCACGGTATCATTTATATCACAAAGGTCGGCTGTGATTGATGCATTTCGATCCTCCTATTGTTCCATTGTTCCGGCGAGTAGCTGTTCCCTCAGTGGTCCGCTGTTGTACCGTTCTCCTGTTGTTGTGTTTCTTGATCGTGGGTATCCATGCTTCAGGAATTTCAATTCCACTATCCCTGTTGATGTTGTTAGGGTGAAGTCTTATGTGAATAGCTTCTTTGACCCTACGTGTGTACCAGTGAGGATCTCGATCAATAAACTTGACCTCATTCCAGATAGGATAGTGGCCGGTCTCGTGGGTGTGTTCAGAAACGGCGGAGGTCTGGGTACGGGCGAGTCGTATATCTCTGTCGTGTTCTTTGATCCTCTCCTGCATAGATCTCCCTGTTTCCCCGATGTAGACTTTGCCGCACTCACAGGGAATCCTGTAGACAACACCATCTTGTTTAACCGGGTTGACGGTGTCCTTTGGTCGCACTAAGTGTGACAGACAAGCAAATGCCTTGTTGTTCTAGGCAGCGGCGGAGAGACTCCGAAACTCCTTGGAAGTGTTTAGTTCAATACATGAACGAGATTTTACTGAACTTCAATTTGACATTTTACAAATCCTAAAACTTGTCAAAGAGCTCAACATAGTAAAATTCCTTTCGAAGTAACTAAGATTAAGACGAGAGCAGTGTTTTTAATTGCTCAGGAAATCTCTAATCATAACTGTCTCCAGTACACTAATTTAGTGACAAGCGTTAGAATATGCTTTAACACCATCTCCTTATTACGGCTACTTTCTTAATCTAACGAACAACGATATCTGTCGGTCAGTAAGTCAGTCAGTTGGCAGGTGAGTCATGTTTCTGTAAGTGTCTTTCTGTCTACCTGTCTGTATGACTGTCTGTCTGACAGTTTGCCCGTCTCTCTGTTGCCCTGTCTGTCAGTTTGTCTGTCTGCTTGTCTGTCAGTAAGTCGTCCTGTCATTCAGCAAGCCAGCCATCCAGCCAGTCAGCCTGCCTTCCTGCTTTCGCACACCAGCGTGTCTATTTGTCTGTCTGAATGTCTGTCTGTTCGTCAGTCAGTCAGTCAGCCAGTCATTCAGCAAACTAGCCAATCAGCCAGTCAGTCTGCGTGCCTGCCTGCGAGCTTGTCTTTCGGTCGGTCGGTCGGTCGGTTGCTTAGTCGGCTGGCCTGTCTGTTTGCTCTTAGCAACCCAGGTCTCTTGTCGCAATCTGGTTAAAGATGAGTGTCCCACTCAACGTTGCTTGTTTCTCCACTGGCACGATGTCGTCTTTGACGCGAAGTACATTCACCATCAACAGCCGCCTTGGAACGGCTTTGCTTACTTGTCACCCTGCAGAGAATTCGATAAAACTCGCGGCGATAATTCCCTGAGAATATCACATAAAGAACTGGATTAATAGCACTGTTACAATAACCAAACCACGGGATGACAAAACGGACTTTCACGGGAATTTTGTAGAAAAGGGTTGAATTGTAAATTCGTATCATCTCCAGAGCTAAAAGTGGAAGCCACGACAGAGTAAAAATGACAGCCACTGTTATCAACATTGTAGTCGCGCGTCTGCTCAAGTCTTGGACTTTTTTGTGTGTTGTCGAATTTTGATGTCCTGGGAGTTTTCTCCTGCAAAGACGTAACCCAGCCAGACAGTACACTAAGGCGATGATTATTAGTGGAATGACGTAAGCAGTAACGAAAAGAACTGTGATGTAAACTCTTTGTGACATGGTTTCCGGCCAGTACTCGTCGCATATCATACAATCCCCTCCCTCCAGCTGTATATTCTTGGTGGTTATCATAAGTGGAAGCATTAACGCCAGCGCTCCTAGCCACGTCATGGCGATCGCGAAACGTGCAGCGTTTCGAGTCATCATTTTTTTCATGGGAAATAGGATGGCAAGACTGCGATCGAGGGAAATCGCCACTAAACTGAACACTGAGGCTGCAAGGGATCCCACCTGTACAGCGTGAAGGAACTTGCATAAAACAGTTCCCATGAACGTGCCAAACCAACTGTTCATCACGTAGAGCCATTTGAGTATGTAGGGGATATCTATGGTCATGAGAAGATCAGCAAAGGCCATGTTGGCGATGAGAGTGTTTGTTGAGCTGCGCATGTGGTTTACTGTGAAGACGATGTAAATCACCAGAGTATTACCGATCATTGCCAGGATGAAAATAATGACGGCAAGGATTGTGACTCCCACCTGAATGTTGCGCGGGACCTGGAATATCCCATGGTGCACTTGTGTGGCATTATTCGTCATGTTAGGAAGCATGGAAGATCCTGATAACATATAACAACAGTAACCATTAGGGCCTCTGTTTGTTTCTTTTAAACCCAGAGAGGAGTACTTCCCAAACGGTTCTTGGTGGAGGTGTGCAGTCCGAACCTTGAAACCCTTAGCCTATTTCAGACCAAAATCTGTGATTTTTCCACACCCTATTTCTGAAAAGATGGCGGCTGTACATTTTACCACAATACCTAGCGAACCTAACACAGCCTATAAGGCACAAAGAAAGCCAAATTTTCACAATATTTGTCCCTGTACTAAGGACGTTGTGTATGCTAGGTTTGAAGATTTTATGGCTCTTCTGTACGTTTTTATGAAAGTTGTTAAGGTTTTCGTGCGCTAAGAACTATGGATAAATTTACCAGTCGCCATCTTTTTTCCTACGGAGGATTGCTTCGTGCAAATCAAACCTACGAGTCGCTCACAACTGTCGAGTACGCCACAAAGAATATTGTAAGATTTTAAAACATTTTTTTAAAACGCCGCGTCAATCGTTGCCGAAATTGATAGAAAATTACGTATTTTGTGACAAACTTCTACTGAGTAGGGAGGAAGGTGAAGTTTTCTCGGGTCAAAATGGCGGACGAAGTTGTTGTTGGCAAGAGAATGCTTGTGAGCGTAACTTTGAATTCATGTCTTGTTTTGCTAAGGTAGTCCAGTTTCTCTTTGGTTACTTCGATTTTTTTTCCTTATTAAGTAAGTAAAACCAGAATGCTTTTAAAGGTCTTGACTGAATGACTTCCGGCTTAGTCTTTTTTATGGAAAGTTCTAGAAGTTAACTAATAAACAATTTGTGGTAACATTGGTCGCGAGTATACAGTATATGTCCTGATCATCTGGCCTCGCGCCATGCTCAAATTTAGCCACAAAGTTGAAATACACTTAATGAGTGCGGATGTGTCGATCAACTCTCTGCCATTCATTTCACTCTGTCGAGCTTGCAAATTAAGTAAATTATAAAACAGTAATGTTTACATAGGAGGTTTAATGAGAAACGTAAGTAATTCTCTAGCAGATGATGTTGTCAAACCATAGCCTGTAGCTGAGACATTATTACTACAAAATACACCAAATTTTATTTAAATAGAAACGATTTAAATTGAGTGAAACAAGACTCGCATATCCATCAAGTTATAGTCAGGTGAAAACAGAAATTACTGTTGAAATCTGTAAAGAAAAGAAACTGCTTCAAAAATAAACTGTTGTAATCCTTAAAACGTTCCGTACGTGTTTATTTTAGAGAGCTAGCTGCTATTTGAGTAATAGCAGTTAGAAGTATGCCATCCTTCTAGTTGCAAACAAACTACGGCATGCAGAAAACTCATTTAAATCAGTCAGTCTTCCTGGGATTGGTTTCAGGAAAAAGAAGCGCTGGATGATCTTTTCAGGCCAACTTCGTACTGTGAAAGTCAACAAGCCAGTGTGTTCCAGCAGATTATTACCAATCAAGGGGCTTACACGAAAAGTACAGAAAGAGACCTCTACTGTGCGGTGTAAGACGAGGAATTGCAACGCGGAGATGAAGTTTTAGCTACAAAATAATTCCTGAATGTTCGACTTAAACTCCTTTGCATACCCTGACGTAGAATTTAATGTCACAACAAACTAGTGATTTCACCTTGGTTGCAAGTAAACTGAGGGAAGATATATATAAGGAAAAAACTCTTTTAATCTTGCATTTTACTTACCTTGGTTTACCGTAAACCTAATTGCGATTCTGCGAGTGACAGAAAGTTCCGATCCAAGAGGAAAGATTACTCATGAATTGTATAATTTGAACAGATGCCTGCCACGAGATAGAGCAGGAGATGAAAGCAGATGGCAAACGTGCAAATTGTAATTTGTTGCAAGCCAATCAAAGGTAAGCCATCAGTCCCGGCATATATTCCTTGTCGCAAAATCTTTGGTTTATTCCTGATTATGAAAATAAAATGAGGAAAAGAATCAGCTGGCAGCTAAACTGTTTTCTCAACTGATATTCAACACAGAATTTCATTCCAAACGAATATAAGGAAACGAGGGAGAAAAATTGAAACTGTATGTTCTGATCAGATCCGTACTTACCTGGATATACCGTTGCGTTCATACTCGCCCGTCGTGCAAAGACACAACGTGTGAGAATTCAGGTGCGGTGGATAGATGTTCCTGTCCAGAGACAAGCTGGATATATATTATGAAATGAACAATTCAAACAGATTTGCGCACCAAAAGAAAAAAACATGAGAGCAAATAGTTTGCTTGTAAATTGTGTTTTAATTTTGTTTGGAGCCAATCAAAGGCGGAGCATGCTCTGTTTGTGTGAGTAGTTTTGTCGTCACGAACACTTTTTTCTGTATTTCATGTCTAGTCTTGTTTCCAGCGCTTACGTCGTCAGTGGACGTAGAACTAATATGGACATG
The DNA here is from genome assembly GCF_042242905.1 of Orbicella faveolata. Taxonomy (NCBI): domain Eukaryota; kingdom Metazoa; phylum Cnidaria; class Anthozoa; order Scleractinia; family Merulinidae; genus Orbicella; species Orbicella faveolata. The sequence continues at coordinate 2,857,436 of NW_028301553.1, forward strand.
TACTGTAGATAGAGATTGAAAATGGTTGTTTGACAGCACTGGGGTGGACACAGGAAGGTCTACGGGCAAGAGAGACACTGGAGACAACATGAACAATAAAAGTGGAGAAGGAGACCGAGGAACAATCCTAGCAAAATCAGCAGCGCAGACCAGGACAGGCACAGAGAGAATTAAGGTTAACGTCCAGAGTTTTGCACGATTACTAATCTGGTTAAACATAGCATTGGCTGAACGCGGCCTTATTGATCAAATTTACATATGTACATACAACGAGTGTTGACAAAACAGCAAAACTGCAGGAGTTATTCTTTTACGAGTTTGATACTTACAATTGCAGTTCTGTCTCCTCTCGTGACCCAAAACAACAAAACAAGCCCCAGGTGAAAAATGAAATTTGGCATCAGTCTTGAGCGCATAAAGACGAGTCATTGGCAGGCTAATAAGATCTGGATATCCTGTGGCGTTTTCTATAGAAGGTATATGTCATAAGTTTTGACATTCATGTAAAATTAACAATTTTGGGAACGTTTAGTGGGATAGGACTCTTCATGCGTATCCTTCCGACACAAAAATAACAAAATTAACACGCTTTCAGATATTACTCAGTCTGACAAACTTTTTGTCAAATTGTTAGTTAACAACCTGGAGTGCCTGAACAATATCGTTGGACCGTTTGTCACAGTTGTCCGTTAACCTTATCTATATTACGAAAGCTGACAGAAGACAAAGCCAGTGTTCAAATCCATAGTTCGCCGCGCCGATTCGACGCGGTATTACTTCTAACGAAGCTTACTCATTAGTTATCCGAGAAAATAGTGTATTCATCAAGTATGTACTTCCTTCTGAAAATGTTGAAAGCTCCCTCTTAAACTCTATAGGAAAAGAATTGTTTTTCAGGCGATTTTGAATCATTCAAGGCTCCAATTTGAAAAAGATATTCCGTCAACTTCGGAAAGTAACGACCCCCCCACCCCCGAAAGTAGCGAGGCAGTTGTCCGTTTCGTAAACAGTCGATGCCATTTTCGCGGCACTTAGAAATGTTTTTGTCAAGGAATTTTTCTCTACTAGATTAAAGAAAAAGAACATTTGTAAGTAGCCACCCAGTAACGAAGCCGGAACAGAACCTCTGTTTCCTAACATCCTTCTGCCACTACACTATCAGATTGATCCGCCAAATCTCCGCAAAATTTAATTATAAAAAGAGACTTTCTTAAATATTAATGATAGGGTTGCCCCAACCATCAAATAAAAGCTAACCGCAGGCAAACCAGTGTGAATATGAACAATTAAGCATTTGGTGAGTGCGTTTTACTCTATCAACAAATTATAACCAGTTTCTACCGTGTCCAGGCTTAAACTAAAGCAGATATGGCATCGTCCATTCTGAAAGGCTTGGTTACCAATGATGGCATCGATCGTTAAAAATGGCATCGGCTGTTTACGAAACGGAAATCAGCAGTAGCGACCCCCCAAAAGTAACGTCAAAAAATGATGCCCCCTTCCGAAAGTAGCGAGCCCGCCCCTATCCCCACCCCCGAAAATAGCGAGACCAAGGATCAAAGATTTATTTTTCCAATCAATATATAGTCTAGTGAAATTTACGTACGGTACTAGCTGATTGTAATGAAGGCACTCTTCAACAAGGGACTGTTATCGCTTGTGCCACGCTGCACGAAATGTGTGAAAGTCACTTTGAGCTTCTTCAGTTCATGTTGCGCCATATTAAACAAAACTCGCTGAATGTCATCAAGTAACAGGGCCGGGACGTACTAAAAGGACCTTTTCTTCAAACTAAAATTGAAAATTCTGTGTCATTTTCAACAGGAGCGTATTTAAAGACGAACGTTTTTTTAATTAAAATTGAAAACTCGACGAAAAACATCGGTTTAATTAACAAAAAAAAAAAATGCTGTAAAGCTGTTTATATGGTTGGTTTGTGGGAATCCAATAATTCAGATCGGGACAAAATTTTTCCGTTTCTTTCATTAAAAAGATAAAATTAGGAAACGATTAAGTTGACATTTCCCTTGCGGATGATAACATGGCAGCTAAAAATATAAAACAATTCCCTGAATTAAAGACTTTCAAAAGCTAGAAAACGTACTCTGGTTAAAAAAGTTTAAAATTACTAGAGCTTTTGACTGCCAGTCTGCAATCTTTGAGAAGTAGTGAACAAAAAGCGCGTTCGTTAAAATACACACGGCACGTGAAGGAAAAAATTTATTTCACGAACTCCATATTAGCATTTTATTTTTTCACAAGTATCTTTTCATTTTTTTTAACCTTTTTCTACTTCATACTTTTGTTTTACTTGACACTTTCTCGTGTACGAGAAACGTACCTTGTTTCAGAGTTTCATTCATTTTGCTTTCGCGTTGTACAATGGATTGAGCTTCGGTCGATGTTCCTCCTAGTCCAAGAGAAATAAGCAATGATTGAACACGGCTTTCACTATGAAGTGTGGTTCAGATGCTTGTTCCAGCGGTAGATCAATTAGACTCAAGATGAGGGCAGATAGTTAACTGATGAATTGTATTATAATTTTGTTCAGACGTGTTAAGCCTCTTGCGAGATCTTCCTACAAAAATCTTCCTTGTGGCTTAAATTCATCTCATTTATCTTATTATCTCGCAAACAAAAACGCCGTTAGACACAAGATCTATCTGACAATAACAGGATGACATTTGTTTAGATTAATATTCTTTATAAGCCATTCTCTTGAGTAGAAATGAACCGCGAGTGGAAGAAATTTACTGCGTGTTGATTTGAAAGTCAGTGGTAATTATTTAAAACTATAAACATGATAAAAGATCCACCGGCTGAAGTTGGTTTTACCAGCTATCTATTAAAGCTTGTCTTTTATTTATTATCGTATTTGTCAAGCTCAATTTTTCATCCATCTTCAGAACCAGTCAAACACCAATAACTGGAAATTTCAAAACAGGAGTAAATTAAAAACAACTGGGCTAAGTTTTTGCCGTCTCGAAACCGTCAAAATAATGATTTGCGGTTTAGCCTTCCGACGTGGAATTCTGGGAAGTACGGAGCCAAAACAAGCAAAGCTAGGCAAGCTCACTTTATGTGCCTAGGAGGCAGGTCGACCTGTAAGAGCTACCTTGTTTCGATTTGTTATTAGGAATCGTTTGATAGCGATTAGATTTTCACTGTTATCTGGCTGAATATAATTCGGCCCAAAGATACGTTAAAATAGATTAAAGCAAGACTTATTTCATTTATTGGTATTATTGTTGGTGATAGGACGACAAATGTAATTTCATATAATATTGGCATTTTTAAGACGTCCATGCATAAATCAGGTACGCGCGGATCTCTTTGTCAAAAGGAGTTAGAAGCCTCGTGCCTCTGCATTAAAGAACTAACATGGCATACCTTTAATAGTTGGCTTGCTGGACCATTGATGAGCTATACAAACGAAAAGAGATTCCGAAATTTAAGAATCGTGTCGATACACGCGCGTCTTACATATCCACATGTAGAGGAATGGTCTGCGAGCACGCTTTCTTGACAGCGGGTATTGCATTAGAGTAACGGCTGGTGGAACTGATGTGTATTTTACAGTAAACAAAATTCACATTGATTTTCACCGAGTTATGACGAGTATTGACGGTATTCTCGTACAGGCGGGAAAAAGCTGCAAATTTTGCTCTGCCCAGCAGCGTCGTCCAGAGCATTTCTAAAGTTGGGATCCAGTCAAGCTGCTAAGTATTACAGATCGGTCCAGTTGTATAGGGCCATGTTTCAAGACTGCACTGTACGAAAGAGAAAGAGAGGTATCTTTATGAATCTCTTAGTGCTTGATGTACCTGGAAAAATTAGGAATATAGACATCGTTCTAGGTTATTTGTTTGAAAATAATTTTTTTCCAACATAAGCGGTTTCAAATAACATTGTAAACAGGGTTCACTGTGTAAAGTCATTTACTATTTTCTTGCTGAAAAGTAAAATGAGAGAAAAATAAATATCTTGCAGTTGCAATTATTCTTAATCTTTTACGTCTTTCGCCTGTACTTAATAAACAAAAAATTGGTTTGTTTAACGATGTACTAACGGCCTTGGCAATTTGGACCAGCTCCCTTTATTAAGAAACCCCCGGCTTGATTTACAACTTACTGTCTGTGTGCAAATTTTGTCTGGGTTTAACGTAATTAAGAGTTTGCAGTGCGTTTGAACATTAGGCTGGATAAAGATGTAGACGAAACTTGATAAGCGCCGTTTCCCCGTTTCTAATAGCCGCGGTATACTATACATTGTAAATACAATGTTTTTCGTTACGTGGTTGGCGAATGTTTTCTTAACGGGTAACAGAAATTAAAACATTGTGTCTAAATTTAGGTGTGGCTTATCTCTTTAAACATTTTATAGTTGACCTCTCTCGGTTTTTGGTTTGTATTTCCATGATTTTTTAGGCACAGAATGGGAGGCTACGAAATTTAGCACCAATATAGATTTTATTATTTTTCGATTACATTTTTGACTATATGCGCGCACGCCTTCGCAGGTTGCACACTATGAGAACGAGCCTATGACCGTTTATTTCTGATTGAAACTTCAGGCGGTCTTTGCACAACAACTGTTGCGTATTTTTCGCGAGTTTAATTGTCGAGGATTGTACCTAACTTTTTTTCATTGTAAAATGGGTGCTGTTATTCGTATAGACGATTCACAAACAAGATTGTAAGTCAGTGAATTGTGGAATGAATGGACCGATAATTCTTCACCCGTAACTAATTGATGTGCGCGAGCTAGTGGCTAACACGTGTAATGGAAACAGACGAGAAACACAGTGTTGTTTCCAGATGACTTATAGTTCTTTTGAAGCCCTGTAAAAGCCTAATGGTGTCCGATTCCTTAAAAGGATTCATGTAAGTTGGTAATCATTTATTTAAATAACGTTAACAGTCGAAGTGCGAAGATAATTTGAGCAATTTCAAGTTCCAAGTTATGACCGCAGGTACCGTCCCATTCGTAGTAAGGAAGACAAAATAAACGGGCTAAATATTTGGTTTTATAGATAGGTATTCATGCAAACGTTATTGTGACTTTAATTTAATAATTAGATATTTAATTGTACTTCTGTACCGAGAAAATATTAACGGCAAATGGCTTACGGAACTTTCAATCTATATTGTTTTACTCAGTAAACACAGAGCGTCCTCATTTTATGGTGTTCATTGTCAGAAAAGGTCTTATTCAAACGGCAGCCAACGACGTAAACTTTGGAGCCAACTAAATCAGTTTAAAGCCTTACGAGTTTCTTTTCAAAAGGGTTTCTTTTACATGGCGAAATATCATGGTGTTAGGCCCATAAAAAGAGAAATCGTTAAGTGAAGTGCTTTCTGAAGTCTGTTTATTTCCATACTTTCTTCAAGAGAGAAAGCTTTATATTTCACTCAATGATTTGATATGAAAAACAACTAATAACTAATAAAACAACTAATAAAATTCATGTTGTTAGGTAATAATACTGCAATTCAAGAAATTTATATCTCTGGGAAACCTAATTTATGACAATAAACTTTGGCTTATTCTAGTATCGTGCCGCCTAGCAAATAAAGTTCAGTGTTTTCATGTTAACGAAAGGCGTACGGAAAATATTTGCCTCCTATTTCTAGCTGCAAAAGAAAGCAACAAATCAACGAAGCCAAACCCGAGAAAAAGATTTCAAAAGAACTACAAAAAGGTGTTTGTCGTACGCGAGAACACGGCCGAGAGGCAAGTAATTAGCAGATGTTTCGTGCATCGCAAAGACTCAATTGAAAACCCTTTAATTTAAAGTGTGAAAATGTCGGTCTCGGCTGAACTTTGAAGAACACCCGTACTTTTCACAGGTGTTGTCACAATTTGACAGTCCGTTTTCTTTGAAACTTTTGTCTAAATGATTTATGAGCCTCTGTCGGTGAGCAACTGCGCGTGCGTGCTTTGCTGTTTGGCTTTCACAAATCCTAAAACCCATGAATTCATAACCTTGAATTAAATTTTACTGCTGCATTGATTTTGAACTGGGATTTTAGTAAATTTTTTTTCCATTACTCCGAGGTAAATTTGGCAAAAGCTCTCAGCTAATTCACTTTGCTTCTAATTACTCAAGCAGTTTGACGTCTCGAAAAGAGGTTCCGTTTTATCCTTTTATATAATTTATATGTTCTAATTTGCCAGACACCTTTTAAATCTCGGTTTAATTTGCTAAGTGGGAGGTTTGTGGTTTTACCATTATTCTTTTTGCTGCAATAACAAACTACTTATTGACTGGACAAAAGACAAAAATTGATTGAGTCTGAGAATATATCAAAGTACAACTTGATTCTTTGGCAACAGAGCTTAAGTACTTTTTATAATATCAGTGTTTTGTCACAAGCAGTTTCCAGAACAACCAACTTAGCCCCGTAGAAATTTTTCATTAAAAGAAATCGCAAACGAAGAGAGTTGCCACATGGCAGCAGCTAAAAACATTGACGTGAATTGCGGCGATTTCCCTACCACGTATTATTGAATTGTTAGTAACTAAAGGATTAGACTGTGACCGTTCAATTCATTTTATTTTATTCCCATCCTGTAACAATACAACTCTTGTTTTCTTTATTCCACTGGCGTCAGTTCTGGAGCTTGGACAATGCAAAACCAACTCAGACCTGTTTACAGAACTGTCTCCTCCTTGATTATATTTAAGTCAGTTGATTCTTGTCATATAAGCTGCTGTTTCTCGCGTAGAATGTAGCGTGGCGTAAAAACATAGCGTCAGGTTTAGTTTAATATTATTTAATTGCTATTCTGTTCGTCGATGCTAATGTTTTCACCACCAAAAACAGCCCATTAACTAATTGAAAAGATCCTCGGAGCTTGAGTGAAGACCAATATCAATAATTTGATTGCTTTCTCTGTGTGTGTTCTTTTATTTCATAAGAAAACGCAATTTTGGACGCAGGCCTAAAAGACTCAGTGAACGATAGAACATAAAAAACTTTCCTTTAAAACACGTTTTAAACTGATTTGTCGGGATTCTTTTTTGCTTTGTTTTTTTTTTTTTTCAAGTGAATACGATCTGCGTGTTATACGTAGCAAGTGGCCTCGCTTCCTGGTGAGTAAATATATTTTCCAGGAAGCACTCTAGCTTACTTTCTACTTTTTCGTCGTTGAAATATATGTAAAAAGAAGTGTTCTCAGTCTGCTGTAGTTTCCATGGCGAGTCGGGTTTTGTTCTTTTGTTAGATTTCCACCAAACGAAGAAATCTTTTTCCAAATTTATGAAAAAGGGTAATCTATTACACGAAATGTCGGCTACAGTACGAAGGAATAAATCAGATCCGAACAAAAGGTTCTTTGATTAAAATCGTCATGGCATCACAAAGAGATATAATTTTGAGTGGCGTTTCTTTTCCAATCATTCCCGTCCGCACCGTTAGTATTGTACTTTTTTCCAAGCCAATTTAAAAGTAGCTTTTCTTTTTACGAGATGTTTGCAAAGGACTCGCACAAAAATGTAAAACAAAGACAAAGAAAATATTACACTCAAGGAACAAACTCAAAGCGGTGTTCTTTGACAAAAGATACGCTGTTAGCATATGCGTAGCTCAATTATCTTTGATTTACGAGTGTTAAGAAGAAAAGAGACTGAAAGGGGGAAAGAGCGTTGCGCGAGAAAAGCAAAACAAAGATCGGGTTTGCAATTTAAGCGCTTCAATTTATCTTGGGCGTTTTCAAAAAATTTTCCATAACTCTTGTCTGGATTCAGCCGTAAATTCAGCGCCATGTATCACCTTAGGAAGTAATTCAAATCTTTCTGGGGGTTTTAGTGCTAACTGTTAAATCCTTGAGGCTTAGCAACAGAAATTCAATTAATCACGCGGTTTATTACAAACGTTCAGTCTTACCTAAAGATAGAGCGAAATTAAATGAGTCAAAGCATTGCGGACAGCGAATTAAACTTTGTTTTCTAAGCAGGTTTTTATGTTCCCTACCCTTTACTACATCTTCATGTTAAATTACGCCGTAGTTGTTGCTTAACTTTAGAGATAAATAAAGTTTGCTTGCGAAAATTGTAATTTGTGGGTTGTTTGGTGATAATCAGTCAAAGCCTAACCCAACATAACCGTTTTATTACCAAATACTACTAAGCCACCAGTTGTAATCGTTTAAAGACGATTTCCGTGTGCACACGGAAAAAATGCTAAGTGAACTCCTCGAGGGAGGAAGTTTTCTGGGGTCCAAGCGTGAAAAAGTTATTTACTGGGCGTATTTCGATTCAAAACATGAATAGCAATTACCATTTTCCTCTGATGTGGGTATCGTTTAGTGAGGTAATTAAGGCTAGCAGCACTTCGGAGCAAACGAAATTATTCATTAGGAGTACCCTTAATTGCGAAGCCTTAATGTAATCCCTCCATAATGTTATTCTCATCTATAATGAATAGTTTGCGGGGAAAGAAGATCGTGAATCTGACTTTATTTTCAAATGGAGTAAAAAGTTTACATTTAAAGTTTGCCGATGTTGTGATTGAGCAATAGTAAAGTATTGACATATCACAATAGCGAAATATAAATAAAGTACGATTCCATGAACATGAGCTTCCTGCTTTCAGAGAGCTTTTTGTAACTTTAAGTAACGTATCCATATAAATAAGAAGTGCGGCAGCTGTTCTGCGAATTTCACTCTTCTAGTACAAACCGTACAATTATTTCTTGCCATAAACACGAACAACTCTCCAATTAGGCCACAAAACTGACGAACAATGTGGAATAATTAACGGATTGCTGTGTTAAACAATATCTCTCTTTACAAGTGCGCTTCCCCCATTGTTTGGCGCACTGATCGAGCATGCGCGCTGTTGCACGTGAAGGCTCGTGATTGGTCAGTTTTTGGCAGGTGCGTTGCACATTACATTGCTCCTTGAGAAAACCATTTCAGTGTCAATCTAGGTCTTGACGCTCTGTTAGGTTCTCTAATGCCAATATTTACTTTAGCTTCAAGCAAGTTGTTTAGTTACCATTCAAAATGCCAAAGTCGTTCTTGGTCAAGAAATCAACTGGAGTATCATCCCAACACAGCAGGGGAGCCGAAGGTAAACCACTTTTTTGACATCTTTGTTGAAAGTAGCTAAAATCACGACTTTTACAAAATATTGTGGCTTGTGGATGTAACAAGTAGATGTCAAATATGCCCGCCTCCAATCCGGCTAATTTTCCGTAAAGCGAATTTTCTCGGTTAAAAAGATCTAAAACGCGCTTGCACTTTGGTTTAGAATCAGTGCCAGAGGCCTCACAGGTGATAAAATTAACTACACGTTTTAACATATCCCGGCGTAGGAAAATCGGTTAAATAAATGAGACTCCCCGCCGAGTGTACTCTGAAGAAAGCGCATTCAACCCGCAATTCAAAATCAACAAACCACTATATCTACAAAAGTAAATAATCAATTCACTTAAAGAAAAAATCTTATTCCAACTCGGATAACATTATCATAGTCAATAGTTTAAAATCCGACAATCAAGGCCCTTGAAAGAATTGGTCTGCTAAGTGATCCTCTAGAATTAAACGCTTTCCACTCTACACCGGAGAGAAATTATTCTCCAATCATTGAATCGGCTCGAAACTCGAAACGTTGGCCGTTTACAGTTCAAAGCGACAAATCTGCGAGAGTCGAAGTTTGCAGAGTAGGAAATGGCGATAAAATTGCTAATGATCGAAAATCATAAATCCGTGAGATTAGGGGATATCTATAACGAGGAGAAACCGCGAAACAGAAATTAAATTCTACTATGTACACAAAGAGTAGTTTATAAATCTATATCATGTTTTTATTAGTCGTAATTTTGTGGTAAATAAGCGTGATTCTGAGAGTGCATCGAAATGCTAATGTTAACAGTGCAGAATTGAACCAAATGTTAAAGCTTGGAAAAGGTCGGCAATATAATTTCCTTCGTAACTTGAAGTACACGGATTCCTGCCGTGAATCTGTTACGAAATTTGCTTCTCTCTTTAACACAGGTGTTTAAAAGTAGACCAGCCAAGAAAAGACCCTTTTTAAATATTCATGTTATTTCTATTTAGTTGTTTGCCATATCGCAGGTTAAATCTTCTGATGATAAAGGAAAAGTTAAATTAACCCAGCGAAAGGACTTTCCCACCCGTTAAAAACATGTGCGTTTAGACATCAGAGATTCAACGAACAACTCATAGGAAATTTAACGAAATGACAACGTCAAATCAACTAAGCTTTTCTAAGGCTGGACCGCTAAATAAATAAGGTGACGAAAAATTTTCGGGGGTAGAACTCTCTTTATGGAAAAGCAGCGAAGCATAAAAGTCGTAGTGTAAAAAGTGGCAGAAGACAAATTATTCAAGAACACTTTATTTCTTAGCTTTATTTTAAAACGCCTCAATTTGCAGTATGCATTTCTTTAAGCTGGTTTTGCGAGCTTTGGGAGAAAGATTAACCAATTGCAATTTCCAAGGACTGTCTTGCGAAAGAAAAGTAAATCGGATACCTCTCAGAAAATAATAATAATAATAAAAAAATACCAACGGCGGTTAACATTTTCGTGAAGTGCGTTTTACATTAAAAGCTGTTTGGCATTGCGGTATTCTCCTTTCGTCACAAGTTTAAGCGCAGATTGTTGCTGAAAGATTACTCCTAGCTAAACTTGTCACGGCTGTTTTTAACTATATTCTTTACCGCGGCACCTGAAACTTGTGGGCAAAGCAACGCGACGCTCTCAAAAGAATTAGGCGATTTAATTTCTTCCTGAAAATACAATTGGCTTCCTTTAAGTACAGTTGATTTCATCTAAGGTCCCATTCAATCGAGTCAAAATTCGTGTAATTTTAAACGAATTTGAACTTTTTTTGTTAAAGGCACTCGTTAGGTGGCAACGGTTTGATTAAATACAAAAAGTTTTGCCTTGAAAAAAAAAACAGTACTAATTCTATACAAGAAAACTTTGTTATAGAACTTCACGAGTGACACTCTAGTTCATTCATTCAGTTAACGAAGACAAACAATAATACCTTTTTGTACACGGATTGAATTGTTTTGACTTATTGAGTTTTTCCTCCGCAAGCTTAGTTTCTTTCGAAAATTAGGCGATTTCGTGCACGGAAGGAAAAAATCTCACACTGCTTCATTCTACATAAAAAAATCAGCCCCTGACATTTTAAAATACTTTAATTGTAAAAGTATCTCAGGGCAATCAGGAAATAAAAAGCATTGTCTCTGTACTTGGTTTAAGATAATACAAAATGGTTGTACAATGGTTCTTTTTAAAAGAAAATCTTGATTACCGTCAAAATAAAATATATTTCGAGGTTTGGATAACGGTCCTTTCGAACTCACCAGAAATGCTTCGTCTGCAGAAGTGAGACTTGTTAGATCTTTTTTCTTTTTCGGTCTTCGTACAGCATCCTTAACCCTAATCTGACAGTCTTTGTTTACAATATATGTTTGGAGAAACAGAAGAACACAATATCCACGGAAAAAGTCTTTAAACCAATTCTATAAATTGACACATACTGGAATACCTTTTCGCCCCGGCAGAATATCAGTTGAGGCTGGGAGCAATTTACGAAGTTTTAGTGCCTACGAAAATAACTCTCCTTGAAACCTTGCATCGATTCTGCTTAAAGTAAAATCACTCGTGTATGAATTAGAATAAAAAGGGAAAACGACGTTACGATCATCTCTTCGACGCCAAAACCATTATCTTAAAAAATAAATTCGTAGCGAGGGGCAATATCTTTTGATAACAGGAACAAAGACTTGGCGACACTCGTTCAAGTGTTCAATATAACTCACAAGCTGCGACACATTTCATTATGATGGCGAGGCAGCCTTATCTGTTTTGTCTACGCTTTGATTGGCCATAAATTGATCACTTCTTTATTACTTTAACAACAAGAGCTCTCTTGAAACGACGACTATCTATTACGCGATAATTTTTTCTCGCTCGCGCCAACCCATTTCTTCACAGGTTCCCCTCAAGCAATGCATATTTGCCAGGTTGCCCTAATACGTTCGCCGGTACCTACGTTAAACGCTAGTGTGAAGAGAAACTTCCTGTGAGAGTTTTTACGAAACGTCACACGGGAAACTGCCTAGACAAGATTCCTGAATCTCTGAACACTGCCAATCCGCTTCTTTGAAAAATTTACCAAACTACTGTGTGCTAACGAAGGCGAGTTTACAATTACTTTACACGATTAATTGGCAATATTTTTTTTTCTGAGTCAAAAAAAAAAAAAAAAAAAAAAAAAAAAGAAAATAATATTCGTGCCGTGATTTTATAAATTAATTTTCACTGATGGCGAATGAGATGCGATATGGAAAAAAAATACAATATCCAAGGTGGTCTTAAGATACATTTCAAACTTGCAATTGCAGTTGTGGATCAAAAATCATAGTAAATTCGTCTAAGACGTTCTTTCTTCGTGTTTATATTCCGTTAGGCGAAATGTTAATGCATATGTTCAGTTGTTTTTATTAAAATCGGCTGACAGTTGAAAGTAACTAAGTTTTATGATTGGATGAATCAATGAATTTGTTTTTTCTCGGAGTGCCGGAAAATTAATATATCAAGGTTGACTAAGTAGAAGAAAACACCAGTTGAAGTCTCTCAGTTTAAAAGACTGCTTCGCGGGTTTCTCGTTGTATCTGCAGATTTTGTTAGACTGTAGTTAAAACACTGTTAGATTGTACATTTTGGGATCGAGCAAGCAAGAAACGAAACTAAGATAGCGAAATTATCAATGGATTCACGAGCGGTTTACATGGTTATGCCGGCCTGTTAACAAACAAATAACGACCTTGACGTTCTTGTTGCATAACAAAGGTTAAGATTGTATCATAGGCAACTTTATTTTTGATTTCTCTGGCTCGGCTTACCACACTTTGATTTCGTTTCTTTTAGACAAGACATTGAAAAGAGAAGAGAAAACCTGCAGTTATGAAGATGATAAGTCTGTTCAGCCATCACCAATAGAACAGACAAAATGGGACAGGTGGGAGCCTCTCGACATGTCTGAGTACGAAACAAGCGTGGAGTCAGTTCATAACGTCGTGAGAGAATTTCAGCACAAGATCTCGCGCTATCCGCGGACACCAATGTTATTTCCACCCTCTGACGATTCTTCATCTTTGCACTCTCTACACACTTCATTCTTGGAAGAACCCTTCCAGTCTCCCACTCATGATTCCACTTCCGCCATTAAAGAATCTGAAAAGATGGGGAGAGAAAAGCCATTCCAGTGCAACTTCTGCGTGATGTCATTCACTCGCCCCAGTGATCTCCAGCGCCATCTTCTCATCCACAACAACAACAAGCCATACAAGTGCGAGGAGTGTGACCGTGAATTCACGTGGTTCGGTAACTTTCAAAAGCACGTGCTTTCACACATGGGAGGCAATACCAGAGCACCAGGGACTTTGCCCTTCTCCGCGATGTTCACGTTCCTAGCACGTGAACAAGTGAAGGATCTTTTTATCAAGGATGGGGAGAAGTACAAGTGCCGATTGTGCGCCAAGGATTTTACACGCCTCAGTGGTTTGAAGACCCACATACGCATGCACACTGGGGAAAGGCCATACGTCTGTGAAGTCTGTTCTTTTGCGTTCACCACATCACGTGCTCTCAAGATGCACGTGCGCTTGCACACTGGAGAGAAACCGTACAAATGTGACGAATGCGGGCGCGCTTTCACAAGAAGAGATGAGATGCATACTCATATGTACATCCACAAAGGTGACTCACCCTGGTTTCTTTTCAGTTTTTTTTTTTTTTTTTGTAATTTTGTTCACTAAATAAACAGTAATTTTGTAAGCAAGATTAAAGAAATGAAATCTCGGATACAATAAAATAAAACAAAAATGTGGCCTTGAACTTGACAATATTAACCAGCAAGTCCCTACTTATTTGTTTAGTTCTTGAATCTAAATTTGGCAGAATTTGGCTGCTTTATCTTGGTTCTCTTTGGCAATGACGTTATAAACGAGGGTATTAGAGGTCTGAAATTTCAATGCTGCAAGGAAAAAGGTTGCAAAGTCATGACTGTTTCAGTTCAGTTGTTTATTTACTATGTCAGTTGTTTGTATTGAAAAAAACTAACTGATCATGTTCAGCCCCGCTTTCAGGCTATTTTTTTTAAACATTAGCTGACTTTAAGTTATCTAGCGAAGAGCTAATTGAAAGTAATGTAAACATTTTCATTGTCTCTCTGGTTGTTTTTCGCGTATTATTTTGTTATTTAAGTAATAGCACAGGGGCAAAATCAAACCTTTTCCCTTGAAGCGTTTGATTTCTTAACATGACTCAACACCTTTGTCCCTGATTACTGCAATAAGAGTAACTTCAGATAGTGGCGGGCAAACCTAAAGTATCCCTTAAGCGCATTACGCCAAAGGGGCACTGTGAGAGTGCTTTTGTAAGTCTTGAACGAATTTAATTTTATATCTTAAATAGTAATATACAATTTTGAAGTTGTATTTTTCTTTTGTCGTAACAGGAGAGAAGCCTTTCAAGTGTGATATCTGTGCAGCGTCGTTCATTCGTTACGGTCATCTGCAACGCCATCTGTTAATTCACAGCGATGACAAACCTTACAAGTGCAAGGTGTGTCCCAAATCCTTCACACAGTACCGCAATCTCCAGACTCATATGTACAAACACACGGGAGAGAGGCCCTACAGATGCAGGTACTGCCCCAAAGGATTCACCCAATACGGCACTCTGCAGGCGCACGAGAGAACACACACAGGAGAGAAGCCCTTCCAATGCCAATTCTGTGAAAAGGCTTTTATTACGTCATCACACCTTAGATGGCACATTAAGACTCAACACACTGCAAAGAAAGATTAGATAATTGCATGTAGATGTGTTTATTCAGCAAATGTTTGTAAATATTATAATAAGCGTTTCTGGCGCCAGTAATTTCACTATAAATACGTCAGGGATATGTTAATTGTTCAGTCGGTAGCTGCATGTCAGGGAGTTCTTGTATAATATTTTATTAACATTCTAGATCATTAATTAATGAAATGGTTGATTTAGTTTTTGGGTTCGTTATATAAAACTTACAAATAATTTTTTGGTTCTCTTTTGACTTTTCCCTCATTTTCTCGCGCCGTTCATCAATTTATTTGGCAGTCACTAACTCTTTAGCAAGGTTTGAACTTCTGTAAACTCCTTTTTGTGAGTCTTAAGTTATATTCACTGCGTACAGAGGCTAAGGGGAAAGGAGGTACAAAAATGATGGATCAAAGAAATGAATGCTTCTAAACTTGAAGAAATTTAATCACTGCATGATTGCCAGGGTACCAACCAGCAATTTGGAAAGCGAGATGGACACTTCTTGTGAAGAGAAAGAAAATTACATAGAATTGCGATTTAGGGGTTAAATGTAGTAATTTTTATGATTACTACTTAGCTATAGAGAGGAAATTTATCACACGGGAGCAACCTCGTTTCCAGGGCTTTTCCCTGTAGCAGATGAGGACAACCTTGATGAATTCAAAGACAGGATTGTACATCGACAAAGAATGAAGATGCATATATCTTTTTTAAAATTTCAATCAATAAACAGCTTGGGTTACTGCAAGAAAAGAGCATTCATTTTTTTCGCTTCCGTGTTTTTTAATGCCTCATCTGGGACCGGCCGGGAAATATTATGGGTTAGAACTCGGTTGCGAAGTTGTGAAACATTTGCGGTCAGCGAACTGAAGTGATTTAGAGATAACGCTGTTTGAAGACGCTGATCATGAATTGGTCCCTCTGAATCATGATTTTCTTTCGTAGATCTCAGTGAAATTCTCAGTAAATGACTTTTAAAACTGAGGGTATCTATTTTGAAACTGAACCGAAAAATTGGAGCTACACTCGAGCAATGAAGGTAGGAACTCTAAACAGCATCATAGATAACAGGGTGTGACCGAGTGGTTTAGGGCGCTGGTCTCGCAAATTTGGGTCACTGGAACTGGAAACCGCAAAGGAATGGGTATCAGAATTGGGGCAAAAGGAGGCTAGGAAAAGGGATTTGAACAAAAATTGGGCCGGGAACCTCCCTGACCTTAGCCTGCTTCAAGACCCACCTCACAAACCCGGTTTAAGGTCATTCCGCTGAAATAGAACCTGCAATGAGCTTTTTGTGAAACTTTGCCTATCGATTGTTTATATTATAGGAACTTATATTTTGAAATAAAAATGAGAGGTCCCCATGTTCGTTTAGGAGCAAAAGCACCTTGTTTGTACCCATATAAATCCTTATAATAGCACCATGATTGTAGTTACGATTGCTTGCTAAATTCACGTTTCCGACGATTGCATTTTGTTTTACACTGAGAATTGGTCCATATTTATTTTACACAGAGAAATTTATTACTCAATTCAAAACAACAGAAAAAAATGATAGGTCACCATACTCGTTTGCGAGAAAATGACGATTTACCTCTATGGCGAGGTCCAGCTGTAAAGAAAAAGCAGCCATTTTTTAATGCGCGCGCAGTAGGGATGCGCAATGCAATACTAGGGAATGACATTAAATGAAACGCTAAACCTGTTGCCTTTTTTCATCTACACTCCAGCTCACAGCACGGTGAGTAACTTGTCATTTACTCCGATGACAACATTTCGTTAGCAAAAGCGTGTAAACAAAATTTCCCCCCCTGAAAGAAAGAGACCGCTCGCCGTTATGACCTGGGACCAAGCTTGTGATCCAAGCCTCCTCCATTTGCCTGCAGACGCCTGGCAGTCATTGCATTCAAAATGGCGGATCACTGGGTCGCAGAGGTCTTTCCTCCAAAATTTCAGTTTGGGAGTGTAGATGAATTGCTAAATGGTCCAGAGGAAGATGAAAAAAGTAAAGAAAAGGTTAAATATCTTGATGAAGTGTATCGAAGAGTTTATTTTGAACAGGAAAAAGCCAAAAAGTCAACCGATGATGAGTTGCATGTTGATTTGGAGCGCCTTGAGAAAAGTCGGAAAAAGCGACTTGTTGGAAAAGATAGAAAACGAGCAAGGAAGCAAAAACAGAAGGATCAAGACGAGTGTATATGGAACGAAAGTGAATTGAAAATGCTGCGAAAGTTCCTACAGAAGGCTAAAATGCAAAATCTCAAACTCGCTGCCATGTTGCAATCGGCACAAGATGAGATTAATACTTGGAAAGAAAAGGTTAAGGAGGTTACCGAATCGGACAAAATTGTGAATAGCAGCTTCCGCATTTTGAAAAAGAAATACGAGCGACTGAAGGTAAATTATAGAGCATTGAAGGACGACGTGAGAAAGTATCACTCGAACTTGAAAGTTTCAAGAGAAGAATGTGAACAACTAAAACTCGAGAGAGATGACATAGCAAAGTCACTCAGTCAAACAAAAGCAGAACTGAATATAGAAAAACTCAACAATGAGCACCTTCAGTTAAGATTAGATAAAAAGGAAGAGGAATGCACAGAAAATCTAAAGAGCCAGGAACAATTTTTGGAACAGCAACATCTGCTTGAAATAAGGAAATTACAAAAAGAAGTTGCTAGGTTGACAGAGAAGTTTGATGAAGAAAAGCAAGATAATGATTTAAATAAGAGAGCACTTGAGCACCTAAGAAGTCATTTTGCCAATTTAAAAGTCAGTCAGGAAAGTAATGATGGTACTAATGCAGTAGTAAATATGTTAAGTGTTATTGACATTGACTATCTGCCAGCATAAAATGGTACAATGACCGATGAGATAAGACCTAATCCAATCATAATTGAAGAAGCAAGGTATCCCTGCAGTGCTGAGCCATATTTTAACTGTATTTGCATTAATTTTTCAGCTTCTGACTGTGAAGTCTAGTAAATAAATATCTCTTTGACCAAACACAAAGGCTATTCTGGGAGATTATTGACCCGAGGTCTTTACAGTATGGACTGAGCACAGGAATGTCTGTATAAGTAAGACCAAGGGCAGATAACCAAATTAAGTTAAACATACATACTGTCATGTAACATATCATGTCAATATAGTCCGGGCCAAGTTTGGGAAACAAACAGAATATTATCATCCAGGCATTAATGATAAATAAACCATAAACTTTAAGAAAGCAATTCTAATTGAAAATATTTCTACCTTCTCAATTTTCAATATTTCTATTCTTTTGAATTTTCATTTTAATTCTAATTGCGACCAAACTTGTCATTTACACATGTCTAGTGTTTTTAAAACAAAGCAAAGAAGGGTGAAAAAAATGTATGTTTTACCTGCAAGTTATTTCTTTTAGGAAAGTAAATCCATGAAACTGTAAGAAAACCTTTCTGAGTGGTTGAATGAGATTATATAGGACAGCTACCCAATCTAAAGTTTGCAAAATATTAAACTGGTTTAATAGAGCAATCTAATTGGTTGATTTTAATGATTGGGCCCCTGAACTAATGTAGTCCTGTTATAATCTCATTTATATGACTGAGAACATGACTTCATTGTGATTTGCTGAGAGCAGGCATATTTATCTCTACATTTATTTTAAATATGCAGTCACTGCAAATTAACATGTATTTTTAATTTTCTCAGTCATTTAAAAAAAGGAGCATTATTAAATAAAAACTTGAAATGAGAACTTAAGGATTTATACTATGTTACTTGTAGCTGAATAAATTGCAACCATACGGACTATACGTAATTAAGTTTGTTGCTATTGGATCCATTCATTTACTTGTCAAATTCAATATCAAGTAAAAGAGTCTTTTTATTGGAGACTTTATTTCACTACAGAAAAATCCCAATTTTTTGAACCTCCAAGGGAGACAATAATTGGGTTGAAAAATCAGGTAATTTGAGAAATTGTGGATGTAATTTAAATGTTTGACTGTAAGAAGGGAAGTTTTGTAACTTAGTTTAGTTGAGTTAATGGTAGGTTCCAAAAATCCAGGGTTTGAGAAATCATGATTCGCCAGTAGCTTGTTTGGTCTTCATTTGTCCCCAATTTATTGAACTCTTTTGCAAACAAATAGTCAGCATATTCATGTGTAGTAATGTATGGAACAGGACCTATGAACCATCGGCCAGCCCTATTTAATTTTGCTTCACTGGGAGAGCCCTGTAGCTCTGTATACCAAAAATTTTAAGAATTACAAAAAGTTCTTTGGCTATCAAATAAACATCAAAAGTTCCCTTCAAGTTAGTAGCCATGTGAGCTCCCATCAAAGCTGAGAGACTGGTGGACTGTTTTTCCGTTGATGATATAAAAGAATTCAAGAGATTGATCTAATGAAAAATATGGAAATAAATAAACGTTTACCTAAAAAAAAAAACAACAGCAACAACAAAGCAAAGAAAAGACAGTTGCATTCTGGAACCACATTTGAACCTTTTGTCGTATTTTGCTCGAGCTCCTACTGTATGCAGTTTATCCCAGCTATTTTAATTGTTCAGGGGAACAAAATAAGGGTGCTATCAAGCTAAAAACTGGCTATTCCCTAGTGCCCCAGGACCATGGTTTGGTCTCGGCCCTAAGGACTCTAAGCAAACATTATGTGAGGACGATAATAATAATAATAATAATAATAATAATAATAATAATAATAATAATAATAATAATAATAATAATAAACTTTATTACTGTGTCTAAAATGTTTAGCTGAGGGGAAGCATCCCCTCTACTAATTGTGGACACCTACCTAAAAAAATTACAACTATTACAATAATAAGAAAAATTTATGTGATAAAAAAAGCTATATACAAGATTATTATTAAAATTCACAAAGGCAGCAATTGCATCTTTCATTGTTTAAAAAGTTACTGAAGTCACGTTTCCGAATTGTTTTTTTAAATGTATTAAGAGACTGACAGTTTCTTTCATCGGTCGTCAGGTGACTCCAGAGCTTTGGCCCCAGGTATCTGATGGAATGTTTTCCGTACATTACTGTAGCAAAGCGGGGCAGTGAAAAGTCTGATTGCCTCAGCCTGTAGGATGACTGATAGGGCTTAAATAGCTCACGGATCGGATTAATAATAAATTTTTTTATTATTATTTTAGTTTTTAACAGGTAAAGACGAAATATATGTTTCAAAGAATCTTCTCTATCTCCTTAAAGGTTCCTTTCTATCTCTTTCCCGTTCAGTTTGTTTTACTTTCATCCCAAACAGTGGTTGCCCATATTTGGTGACCTAGCAACACGGGAAACAAAGGCATGATATTTGCAAGTTCATTTAATGCCGGACAGATGAGCAATCGATGTTCAAAATTTGTCAATGTGAAAATCCACTTTGTGCACCACCAAACGTTGAAATCGTCAGGTAGACAGGCGTGTTGTGTGTTTGTTATGAGGTATGAAAAGAGGCGCAAAGATCTCTACCTCGAATCGTTTGCTTCGTCTGAACACAAGCCAATATCGTCGTGAATACAAGAGCGGGGCTGTTTACCATGGCGAACTCGTAGGAAGTAAGAAAAGTGGTAAAGGGATCTTTAAGTGGCCTAATGGAGCTTGTTACGATGGGGAATATGTTGACAACACAAGACATGGTTATGGTAAGCAGTACTGGCCAGATGGCTCTATCTACGATGGTGCTCTAGTGAGGGATCTACGGCATGGTGTTGGAACGCTGACTTGGGCAGACGGAGAGGTAAGCTTAATTAAGCTGCGCTAAGCTTTACAAATACCAACGTTAAACTGTCTGCTATTTCATAAATAAGCATCAGTATTGTCCACGATGAATCTTAGCATGCAGTTTTGTTATTGGCCCATGAATGGAAAAGCTCAAAGATAGCTGAGGTTACATGAAACTAAATAGAAATGTATATAATTGGCCGAAAGTAATGTTCTCGAGTCAAGTTACTAAAGTACGTACGCTTCTGCACTTATCGACTTTTCAGGTTGAGGTTGGGCATTATTCTCAGTGTCAAACGCTTTTTTTTGTATTATTTTACTTTAAATGTGTCTTTGCTGAAATAAAAGCTGAATATTCGCCGCAAAGAGTATTTTCTTGACCGTTCGTTTGTTAAGGCAGAAGCCAGCTGCGTGCTTTGTGTACATACACTTTCCAGTGGAGCCGGCTGTTTACCTTATCTCAAGTAGCTTGTTATATGTGTTGCAATTAATTTAACGTGTGTGGTGAGCTAAACAGAGGTTTGGATGTCAAAAATATACAACATAGTTATACGCTGTACAATGTAGCTTTAAAAAGCCTGCATGTGGATGTAAATTAATTTTTAATTATTGATAAGCTAATATGAATCGCATTGCATCGTTGACATCAGAGTTGAAATTAATAAAGTATGGCAGATTTTGTTGTTCTTGATCAAATTTACAATGTACATGGTATACTGATTAAAAAACTGATATTCAGGGTGCAAAGAAAACAAATTTTTCGGGCAAACTTTAGCTATGATGTCCATGTACTAGCTGGTAAATCATTCTCTGACATAATTCACTGCTCCTGGGCTATGGACTTTCTTTGCACACTGATATTAATCTTCCGGTACTACGTTCTAGCCAATGAAAACTGCTAAATTTCAATTTTGGGTGAAAGGGTACCTGGCATTTATCAGGTTGTGTCAACAAAAGAATATTGTAAATATACACTGAAACTGATTTGTTAAAATTAGTTGTATATCCATACCTCCCCCATGGAAGGGATTTTTCTTCTAATATCCCCCACCCCTTGGGAAATATCAATTAAGCTTCATACATTTCTTTAAATGTTTTGGTCTTACAGAACCTCTCACCCCCAGGAAATTTCAATCCCTTTTGTGGGGAAATATCAATATTTTCTAGAACCAGACATTACATGTAGTACAAAATAATATATTTTCTCATGAATATTTTGTGGATGGTCTGACTCAGTCATCACACAATAAGAACAAGGGTCTTGTGCGGCCTTCAACATCTCTAATACTGCATGAAACATACCCAGCATTATAGCTATGCAATGGATGTAAAGGGTTGTTTAACTTTTGCCCTTTCCTCGTGTATGTGTGTGTGCTTGCAGTATCAGGTATTACACTGGAAATAAGCAATTCATTTTGTTAGAGAAGTCTTTGTTACAAAGGTCACAGATTTGACATCAGATCAGTACACTCTGAGAAGTGCAAGAACCTTACAAGTCAGATGAGCGTGGTAGATCAAATTATTACATTGCATTGTATAACTTAATTGGGAATTATTATTTTTGCCCTGAAAGTTTGGTTCTTGTTTTTCTTTAGAGCTACTCTGGAGAGTTCTACCGAGACAAAAGGCATGGCAAAGGAGTGTACACCTGGCCAGATGGCACGAAATTTGAAGGTCACTTTGAAAATGACAAGAAAGAAGGTTTTGGAACATTTATCTTTCCTAGTGGCAATAAATTTGAGGTTTGTGCATGATGTTATAAGTTCGACGTTTTATTTCAGTTCACTATCAATGGACGATGTGGCAGCCTGTGGCTTATATATAAGCACTCTGGGTAATAATTGTACATTGAATGGGTTTAGCTTGTCCATTTTTATAGTACAGACACTATTACATTGCTGTTCTACACCAGAAGGACAGCGTGTATACTGTCAGTAAACTCTAAGTACTGGACTTTGAATTACAGTTTACTTTGAAATGTATTATAGTATTGCAGTTTCAGACCTAAATCTTTGCTTCTTATTTAATTTACTCTCCAGGGAATATATTGTAGAGATGAAAGAGATGGACCAGGAGTAATGACATACTCTAAGGACAAACAAGATGTTGGTCTGTGGTCTGGTGAACGTCTTATTAAACTGTGCTCAGTCATGGATAGTGCTTTCCTTTTTCAGCACTACTCTAACTACAATGTAAATGCTGGGAACAATTTGTCAGGCAGAGTAAAAAGAGCAAACACAGCTAAGGAAGGCTTGCGAAACACTTCACCTTCATTACAGGACTTTGATGGGGTCAGTGACAGGGAATCAATCAAAGGTCTGTCTCAGATTCCTGACTCTTTCTCATATGCAGACATTTTAGAAGGCATTCGTGGAGAAAAGGGCTCCAAGGGACCTGTCGAACAGGCGTCTGAGGAATTTTTAAGAGCATCAGCTGCAGGGGACTGTATCAAAGTGAGGGGTTTGATTGAAAGCGGAAAAGTTCATGTGGATGTTGCTGACAAAACTGGATATACTGCCCTGCTTGCTGCTTCGGTAAGTATAAGCCACATACACATGCATGTGCTGATTGTATGAAATACTGTAGATACTGTAAGTACCTTCAAGTTTTTATAAAAATGTAGTGCATGTAAATCTACATGTACCTGTAGTATTGTAGGGTAATTCAAGAGACCTCTTTTGGGTTATGTGTATAAATTTGCTATGGGCCATCTGAAACCCTTGTCAGCTCAAACTATATTTGCAGGATAAAAGAAAACTGAATTGCAGCAGCAGACAAGGAGACAAGTGGTTCTTCAATTTCCCCTTTTTTTTTATTGTATGTGGGTTCCCAGACAACTTGCCTAGGGCCTTGCCCATTAGGCACGTGAAAATGAAAAGTTACTTGCCCAGCAAGAAGAATGTACTTCTCCTGGATGACTGGATGGAACTGTTTTGAACCCTGAATTTTTAATTTCTCTTATGAGTTGGAGATAGTAAGTTCAACAGTGCTTACTAAAACATTTTGTTATTTTATTATGTGTACTCCAAGTACGTGATGTACTTCTTTTCTTTAGGTCAACTGCCACAGAGATGTCATTAACTGCCTACTAGACAATGGTGCCAATGTAAACAAGTTAAATGATGAGGGTCTGTCAGTTCTAGCTGCCTGCCATGTCCTCTTCTACACTAAACACACATGGAAGGATAACATCGCAGAAAACATTCCTGATGAAAACTTATTCAATTGCATACAAGAGGACTGCCAAAAAGGAACTTATATTCATCGCAATTACCGTCAAAGTGTTGTGGTTGAAGATGCCAGGTTGGAAACAAATGTTCTTGATTCTGGAGATCCTGAAGAAAACTCTGAAGATGAACGTGTAGAGAATATTCAAAACGAAATAAACCAAGACGAATTGAGTGATCCAAGGATGTCATACAGAGTTATTGAATTTACAGAAAAAACATGCAAAGATAAAGATGAAAATGGTGCTGAATTAGAAAACAATTTAAATAATAGTATGAAAATGAAATTAGATTTAAATAGAAATGGTTATAAGAAGAGTATCAATAACCAAGGAACAAAACTAATTATGGAGCATGGGGGTGATAATCAGCTGGACTCAGGAATGCTGACACCGATCAGTGATGTTTCATCGGCGCATGAAAGGAGTGTTGAAAAAACTGACAAACTAAGTGTGATGGACCCGTCATTGTTTAGTATCATGAGTGCAGTTAGTAGCACAAGGCAGCCATCTGACTCAGCCGATGATTTACGCAGTGAGAACAGCATGGAGCAGAACAAACAGGTTTTACTGGCTGTTCAGAGGTAAGCCAATCATTACAGTGTAGCTTATTAAATTCTTTTGCTGATTTTGAATGAAAACATATTGGTTGGTTGATCAGAAAATTCTAAGATAAATTTCATGATAATCATGATCACCGTACAAATTATATCTTGTCTGAGCTGCACGTACATGTACATGTACATGTACATTGTGTGATGTGTGATTTAGCACTCAGCCAACCATCACACAAGAATTCCGCAATGTACCTGCAGTTATTGCCCGTTAAGAGTATGTTTTCTAAAAACACAACACAGGGCCGTACCCAGAAAAAATATTATGACTGAGGTGATGCCCATGGTTAAATTCTCTTCCTAGATATTTAGGGTGTTTATGATGACTAAACAACAAAATATGAAAAAACCCAGGCAAGTGTTTCAGCTTACCTGTTACTCACTACAGCCCTGTAACAAGAGGGGCCTTGCTTGGACTGTACTTGACATGTACCTTTATTGAACTTATTATTATTTTTTCAGGCGTCCCCATCTTGAAGCGACAGTCCGTCTCTTGCTGTGGAGAGGTGCAGACCCAAATGCATCATCTCTGCCAATGCCTGTTCTCTTTTTTGCTGTGAAAGCTGCAGACACAGCTGCTGTGGAGATTTTACTTCAGAAAGGAGCTGACACTTCTGCCAAGTTATCAAAAGAAGTAAGAAGCAGAAAATTAAGGCTTAATAATTGTTCAAGATGCATCATCTACATGTATGACTTAAGTAGCTTTATGCAAAGTTGCAGAAGGTAGAGCACTTGTATTAGTTCTTCATTTCTGCAAACATTACAAAAACTTATATTACCAAAACTTACAACAGTTATGTTAGCTATGGCATGGAGTTTTATTTCAGTTCCAAGTTTCATATGCTTTTGAAGGTGATAGTGTTGCCCAAAAATTTGAATGAGATTGCAAGAACAATGACAGTAGTTTAAAAAGCAACTGTAAAGGGGATGAAAAGTACAGTGTATGATTACTTGTGGTTGTGTTATGTAACTTCCAGTATGAGACAGGATTTCGATTCTAAACTCCCATGTAACTCTTTTTGAATTTAAGTAAATGCAAGGTTAGTACCGTAAACACATTAATGTAAAACTTTTCCCAGAGATGAAAACAGAAATGCAGAGTACAGTGTGAGAGAGTATTAGACAGCAAAATTTAACTGTGCCAGTTTAGTTTACAACAACAACAACAACAACAATTATTGTTGTTGTTGTTGTTGTTGTATACTTCTTTATTTTCTTTTCTAGCAATCAGGCATTGCTCCTCTTCACATTGCTGTGGCTCTACCTGATGAAACAGGAGTAGAGATCACAGAGCTGCTTCTCAAGTCTGGTGCTGACCCAAACATCAGAGATTGTGCATTTGGTGCCGAGGAGAATGGAAGAACTCCAGCACACATAGCATCTTCAAGAGAGGATAATGACCAGGTACAGTGTACTACGGCTTGGATAACATCTCCCCTGATAGGACACTCCGGTGCGGTCCAGGTTTGACTAGTACAAAATTATAAACAACCTCCAACAAAGGGCAGACACAGAGAAGTGAGACTTCTGTGACTTCCTGTGACTTGTTGTTAACTAAGGCTTCTCATATTAATTTTGAGATTGGATTGAACGTTTCAGAGACCCAAGATTTTCTATACATCATTTGCCACAGCTTGTTAAGTTAGTCACCTAGCCTTCATAGTCACTTTGAGTAACCTGATTTGTACATTGTATGTATGAGTTTAGTTGTTAATAACATTGCATCTCTTGTAGGTATCATGTGCTGTTGTGCGACTGCTGTTAGAGCACGGTGCCGATCCTGACCTGTTGTGTGAAGGACACTCTGCCCTTTCCTTGGCGATCTGTAGTGGAAATGATTTGGTAACCAAAGAAACTAATATGTCTTTAACATATTAATATAACTACTTGTATTTGTTCTTGCATGTGTCTTGTGTGCACATTGATTAAGTGCAGCGAATTTAGTCAGAATTGGAACAATTTAAACAACAGTTTAAACAATAAAGTGCCAGTTTTGTTCAATTTGGTGACTTTTTTTTATGCCCGTAATATTGGGGACCTTTGTTACAGTTCTTCTTAATAGATGAGTTTCTACTGGAGTTTTCAAAAAGGTTTGACGAAAATTCTGTTCATTTCTTTGACAGGCTGTAGATACACTTCTGGAACATGGAGCTAATCCAAGCCTTCGTCTCTCCAGGGGGGTTGGGTCAGCACTATGTGCTGCTACGTCATTCATGGCTGAGAGAAGAAGGACTCCAGCTGGCAGAATAAAACTTGTAAGTTCAGTGTACTTCCTTGATGAGTCCCCACTGGCGCTTCGAAAACACAAAAGCTCACTTGACACTCTTTTTCGGTAGGAGATGTGGTAGCCACATGGTTAGTGCACTTGACTTCTGATTGAGTAGTCATTGTTCGTGCCCTGGATGGGGACAAAGTGTTGTGTACTTTGGTTAGACGCTTTACTCTCACAATGCCTCTTTCCCCCTTTGTGTATAAATGGGTGCTGGCAAATTTAATATGGGGGTAACCCTCCAGGGGGGAGTAGAAATATGCCTAGTTGCCTCATGCTACACATAAAACAGAGATAAGCTCTGACTTGATGGACCACTTGGCTTGTAAGCAGACTTTACCTTTTACCACAATACACCCCTTTTACTATGTGCTGTTTCAGATAAACAAGTTAATGAGAGCTGGTGCTAATATTTTGTCTCCAATCACTGTGAGTGTCAAGTATCCTCCAGGAACTGTTGTGGATTACGCTTACAATGTGTTTTATCAGGTAAATATCTCGTGTTTCGTTCACTTATTTTGCCGCAGCGTAGATGTACATGTATTATTATACTGTTTACTGAATGAGGGAATAACAATAAAATGAAATCCCACAAACAGTTCAGCCTGTTACAGTCATGGCATCAAATATTGTTTCAGATGGTCTC
Organism: Orbicella faveolata; assembly: GCF_042242905.1. Taxonomy (NCBI): domain Eukaryota; kingdom Metazoa; phylum Cnidaria; class Anthozoa; order Scleractinia; family Merulinidae; genus Orbicella; species Orbicella faveolata. Next base: position 2,884,773 of record NW_028301553.1, read on the forward strand.
AGTATACATAACAGTGCAAGAAATTTGTCGAGACAGAAACCGACAATACGCTATGCTTACATTCCCTTGAAATGACGCTTTACTCGTCTGCCTTGACCTCACACGTGTATTTTGCGTTGTTCGATGTTCTCAGGATCGCAAGATCGCTCACACTCCTTACCATGCCCTCACGGTGACAGAGCGCGAGTGTTACAATGCTCGCCGGGAAATGTTGGATCATCTTGGAGCTCTGTTACGAACACAGGTGTTGAAGAAAGAGAAAGAACTGATCGAGAAGCAGCTGGAGGAGGCAGAAAGACAAGCTGAATGTGAGTTCTTTTGATATAGAGGAATAGGCCATTTCCGAGTTACCTTGTGCCTTTGTCTCAATACGAGTCTTTGTCCAAAACCTTTCATATGAAAATGAGCTGTAATTTACATAGCTTCTAGGGTTGCGCCTCGCATGGGTAACTTTATTTTCCCGTTCGCGCAATTCCTATTGGTCCTTTTCTTCTTTTAATTATATTGTAATTTTATGACCAATAAAGTTGATAGACAATGGACGTGTAAGTGGAACACATTTTCATATGAATGGTTTGGTACGAAGACTCGTTTTGAAACCGAGGCAAAATGCAACTTGGAAATGGCCTATTGTCTTATAAACTCCTATATAAGTGAGAGCATTCAGCATAATCTATGTACTAATGCAACAAGCGTCTTTTTTTGCAGCAGTCGCGTGATCTCATGTCCATTGCACTGTTCGCGCGGTATATGTAGCCCATGTAAAAAACATTTTTTGCGTCTAATCTGAAAGTGAAGATTGAGAAATTGTCTTGTGAAATGATTGTTCCCTGTCATCCCTGCAACGCGTCTACAAATAATCGAGGTGAACTGCACGGTTTTTGGTGACGATTATCTCAAGTCAACGCTTCTTTCGCGTGTTATTAATAAAGTCGCTAGACACTTCACATATGTACATGTGTATACCACTAATGAGGGAAGAAACAAACCTCTCTAGCCCCATTCAGTTTCTTGTTACAAGATTAAATATATTCCCTTTTGAATGTCGTTTCAGTAACGTTGAGTGCTGATGGAACTCCTCACTCAGCTTGGGGAATCCTGAAATCACCTGACAAAGTAAACAGGCTGAAGGAGCAGGACGCCTCCCCTGCTGGGAAAAATGACACCTTGAGATGCAGCCGGGTTAGCTTTCGACTTGAGAACGAGGTTTCTGGCGGAGACGATGGCGAAGAACGTGAAATTGAGGCTCAGGCGGATCGTGAAGTCGAGGCTATAACTGGAACTGGTGGTGAGAGTCCTGGAGTCGATGAGGTAAAAATAAAGTAGCTGTATCAAGAAAGTTTTTCAGCTCGGCTGGATTATTGAATATATTACTGTAATTGCATCTTTTTTTCAGCGAGGAAAAGATGGCATAGTGTCAGAATTATCATCAGCTCCTGACGACAGCAAAGAAAGCACTCCCTGTTCTCTCGGACCCAGTGCTCCTGAGCCGTCCATCAAACCCTCGTCTCCAGGTCGAGACGAAAACTGCGGTTTACGTATTGCGGTGACCAAGGCCGCTGACCATATGAGTATTTCTGCACTGGCGACTCAAGCTTTGAAGCAACGCAAGCAAGTGATGAAGAACCGCTTTCGATACTGTTACGAGTGCGGGCGCTCTATAGGAATTCGCTTGTCGGCCTGCACGAGGTGTAAAGAGGTTTTCTACTGCAGCAAGTCGTGCAAACTGAAGGCATGGAATGCGAGACACAGGGAGGAATGTGTCCGTCTGACAGGTGGAGGCGTCAAAACAGCTTCCAGTCGCCGAGCAGACAGCCCTACTCCAACCACCGACCCTGATGCGCCACCCCCTTCTACCACCCCCTCAGGCTCTCAAAGAAAGACTCCTTCCCGGGGGAAGGGTGAGAAGGGGCGAAAGTCGCAGACTCCTTCGGCGTCACGGGTATCTAAGCGGAGTGCTTCCTCGTCATCGACAAAGATCAAGAAATAACCGCGACATGTTGGATGAACGGAAGACTGGCAATGGTGGAGGAACAGGAAGATGGAAAGAAAGGAGAGAAGGGACTCAATCGGCTCAATCGGCTGTATGCTAGGAAGGCGGCCCCACCAAATAGTGCAGACAACACTGAACATGCCATTTAACTGTGACGTCTCGCACATTCCCACTTTCATAGTTCCAGTCAAAAGAATCCTTCGATTTCCTAACAGGGATTCGTTATAAGCCTGCAGAGAGATCGAATAGCTAAGTTATACAACCTTATTATTTAGGAACGTAGACGGATTAACATCTCTTGTTACGGCAGCGTGGAATAGCATACGGAGGTAATCCGTTTTTGTCAGTTTTACAGACTGAAAAACAGACTTGTTCAACATTGCGTAATGATTAATTCCTTCTTGGTCGTGTTATGTTAGTTTTTATTTTCCTCGTGTTTGGACTCTTCGTGCAATACCTCTCACTTATGTCTTCCGCAGCCGTTTGTTGGTTGCAGTCACATGATAGCTGTTATTGCGGTTCTAAGCGATTTGACTTACAAACTAGGGAATATGGTCAATCTTCATTGTGTGACCGATGTGTTGACCATTTGGACTCGTTCGCATGCGTTCTTAACCAGAGAACATCTTATCTCAAGCTCATGCTTAGCTAGGCTCAGTTTCCAGCCGTGGGTGTTTCAGCACCCGCGCGCACCGAAACACCCACGGCTGGAGGCTGAGCCTAATGATCAGCTAACCGGTGCTTTGTTGGTTATTTGTACAAAAAGGGCAATGTTACTTGCTTTGATCCTGTATTAGGACTCTATGCGATTGGCTTAAAAAAGATCATGCCACATTTTCTTCCAAGAAGTAAGTAAAACCAAAACCAATGGTTGTTCGCTCGCACTCGTTTTCCCGCGTTTCGCGTCAGCTATATGTATCTGCTTCGAGTTTTGATTGGTTCAGTCGATTGTCTCTGTCCTTTGTGATTGGCCAGTTTTGGTTTTACGGTACTCAGTTGAAAACCTCTCTATCCGTGTAACTGGATTTTAGTATGAGTGTGTATCTGGAGTCATTATTGAACAATGTTTTATATATTTAAGCTAACAATCACTGTAATATATGATTATTTATGACATTTCTGTTTTTTAACTTTTGTGTGTGTGCTATTTTAGTGACTCGTCAGTGCGACAGCTAATAAAAAATGTTTTCATTTGATTTGTTTGATGGCGATTAGTCCGGCTATTAACTGTGAAGTCGTTTATGTTGGAAATCGATAGGTTTTTGAAAAAGTAACTTTTCAGCCGCGGTGCAAGCCGACATACATGTACCGCGCTCCTAATCAGTTTGTTTAATCACAGACGTTAGCGCCAGCTGGGAAACAGCTTAGATTGATTCTTAAATGGGGAAAAAACTGAGTAACAAACAAAGAAAAAATCATAACTATTAACTGAAATTGAGATCCCCGTCTTCTCTTGCAGTTTTACGGACAGAAATTCGCATCCTGGTGCTTAAACTGTCATTGGAAAGTTTTCCGACCTCCCCTCTACTCTTTACGGATTGTTTTAACAAAGCCCCAGTAGCATCATTGTGTTATGGGTGGGCAGGAGAGGGATATGACATGAATTATTGATCGAAGTGCCCCCCGGGACTTTGACGACTTATGTTGACGTGACGTCTAAAGAATATCATTCGAGGAAGCAAATGCAACTTGCGAGTTTTGGTGCTCTTTATGGTATTTTCCAAAGAACGGTGTGAGTTGTTCCGACTGATATTGTTAAGGCCCCGCTCATACTATGCCGGAGAAATTTTAAACCGCAGTTTTCTTTCTATCGTTGAACCTATCGTCTGCACTAATCCGTCACGAAAATGGAGCTTTTCGAAAACGCTCTTCAAACCGGAGGAATTTGAAATCCCGGCTTTTCGTTTTCGTGTGTCCGGAAAACGTTTTGAAAACGGAGCTTTTCAAAAACGATGACATCGCGAGAATCATGTGATTTTCCTGACCAAGTTTCCCTCAAACAAATCCAAAATGACCGGTGATTGTTGTGTTTTCAAATTTCTCCGCCGTAGTGTGGACAGACAAAATTTGTTGCGTTTTCGAATTTCTCCGGCGTAGTAGGGGCGGAAAACATTTGATGCGTTTTCAAATTTCTCCGAAGGGGCCTAAGAAGTTCCCTTTCACGAGGTTAACTGAGTCACAACATGTTCGATAGTTCTTGGTATATTTTAATTTGTTTTCCACAATAATAATGAACATCGCGTTTCCCTAATCCAATGGCGGTATGTACATAGCAGAGAGGTAAAAACATGCTCAATATTTATTTCATTTCAAAAGTCCTTAAAATGCACTTTACCTTGTTCTCGTTTGGAAAATTCTAACCTCAAATATATTTACATGACAAATGGACGTTCTTTATATGAATTATATTAGTTCTATGTTCTGTTATCTCTGTAATCTCTTTTTAAATTTATTTTTAATTTATTTGACACATATTATTTCTTTTAAGTTTATTTCTGCCCCTTGATTTCAGATGTTTAAATTCTCTCTTGACATACCGCATCTTGTAAAATAATAAATTATTAAGGACAAAAAAGGAACCGACGATCAAAATTTATAATATTTCTGTAGTCCTGCTTTATCATGAATAGTCAAACTTAATTTATTACAATCGTTTAAATGCATTTTTTAACTCGTCGAATTTTAACTTACTTTTGTTTTGTTTTTGTAACAAGAGCATGCATCAAGGACATAATTATAAATATATTAATTTTTCATTATTTTCTGTGCGTTGTCACAAACTAAACTGAACTAGCGGTCAAGAGCTTCAAGCTTTTTAAGCAAAGACATTTTTTATTTATTTCTATGAAATGTTTCACTGCGCGAAAAACTGCAAATCGTCTCTATTTTGGATGTTAAAATTGGAACTTCCAGCTCGTGAGCTCCACTATTGATATAAATTTGACGCTAATGGCATATTTACTGTTAACCATTTATTTCTTTGTCAAACTATCGAACCACTAGGCTTCGATGTGACAGGGACCACGCCTCGATCTCCCCCGCGCCGGCGTGGGTCGAGAACGTAAATGTAGTTCTCATTCCCCCTTGATCTTGACCTCGGGTTAAATGGTGGAGCATGGACTGGTGTGGGCGCAAAACAACCGTCCCCTAAAGGCCTGGGACTGGCCGAAAACTTGCATATTCCGTCTTGATCGCTACTGTTCGTTGTGTTGGACGAAACTGACGTAGTTTCCAGTGTTGGTATCCCATAATATTTATCAAGATTATGACGTTTTCCGAACTCAAGCGCTGATATGAGTTCGTCACGTGACGAGCTGTACTCTGACGATGCCGAGTCGTACGCACGTGGATCACGTGATGCTCGGGTCCTGCCATAGCCTGTGTGATAAGGGCTGCATTCTTTTGAAGACTCAGACTCTCTGCGCTGTGGGGTTTGCACTGCTCTTATCACAGGCGTCACTTGGCTGGAACTTCGCTTGGAATTGAGGCTTGTTCGACGAAGATCATTCCGTGAAGGTCCCAGGCCCGAGTCACGTGCCCTTGATATCCCGGACGCTGGACTTTGGGAATACACCGAATGAACAAGTTCCTGGCTCTGGCCGCGACTTTTGCTGGTGCGGCTCAACCTACTGGCAGCGGCCGAGTGACGCAAGTCAATGTTAGATTCCATTGCACGTGATATACTAGCTGTATCAAGCTCAGAGCCGCCGTCAGCATGCCCGCGGAATCCCAAAATCCCGATACCCGGAGTGCCGTTCAGTGATCTCTGCGCGGCGTACGAACTGGGGTAAGTACCATGATCGTCTCCTTCCATGAAACGCCGCGCACGCGCTGCTGAATCAGTATCGTGAAGAGTGGGCCGGTGGTAGACAGGCTGAACAAAGTTTCCTTCTGAAGAGGTGTCACTGAAGCTTCCCTCGTGAGGCGGGGGCTGGCCGGGGGCCCCTGAGTGGTACGGAGGGGGTGGAGGTGGGTATTCCTCTTCCATTATCGTCTCCTGCGCGAAATGATTGCGCAGCATACTTCTGGGCAGGCTGATTTCAGAACCGTGTGTCGAGCGGATTGGTTCAAGGGACGACGATGAATCAGCGAGATTACCATTGGTTGAGGGGCTGCCCTCCGATTGGTCAGGATTGCTTCGCCTGGAAAATAATTACATAGTTGTCACAGCTGTGCATCATAGAGTAAACACCCATCTATAAGAACAAGTAATTAAGGACATTAGGCTGGAAGTTGGCCAATAAAGCACCGTACATACAAGAACCAATTCAGCAAGAATAAGAAAGCACTCATATTGAAGTACTATGGTGTACTAGGTAAGGTAAAGTCTGCGAACGAGCCAAGTGCCCCATAAGGCTGGAGCTTATCCCGGTTTCTGTAGCATGAAGCGACTAGGAGTATTTCTACTCCCCCCTGGATGGGACGCTAGTCCATCGCTGGGTTACCCCCAGCATTAAATTCGCCGGTACCCATTTATACACCTGAGCGGAGAGAGGCACTGTGAGAGTAAAGTGTCTTGCCCAAGAACACAACACAATGTCCCCCGGCTGGAACCCGGACCGCTCGCTCCGGAGACGAGCGCACAAACCACGAGGCCACCGCTCCTCCCACACTATGGTGTACTGGACTATACAAACTCTAAGACCCATACAGTACCTGACAGGAAGGATGGGACTGTAGAACTATAGCTTAGAGTGAGTAATAAAGCATTGTATGTTAATGTATAATGTATAGTATTTCTGGAGCAAATTTTAAGAACATTTTGAACACATCTTTAGGCTGATTTCTCACTAAGCACCAGGTAATTAAGAACGTGATCAGCCTGAACCCCGACGGAAATCATTGGGTGTTGACTGTATGACATGAGCAGAAAAACAAAGATTTTTAATGGAAGACTAAAATATTTGGTGTGCCAATTGATGTTAGCCATAAGTTTTTAGAGATTGTACAATTTCCAAAATAGACTTTTACTAACAAGCATCTCAGACCACCGTGGATGTCTTGATATACTTCTAAATTCTCCATTGAAGCTAGCATTAAAACAAATGTATGGCCAACAATAACAGAATTTACCTCTGATCGTAATCTCCTTGTTGTATCTGTAGTTGCTCTCGGAACACCCTCCCCTTCCAGTATTTCCTCCAGTCTGAGCAAAACAATACAAAGGAAAACGCAAAATGTTAAATAATTTTATCAAAACAGTTCTGTATGAAGTCAATGACATTCCACTCCCGTATTGCAAGAACAATTCATGCATTTCTGTCAATATTTTATTGTACGGCTTGTGTTTGTAGCCAATATAAGCCTCTCTTATTGGCTAATTCTAGGACGTTATTCTCCCGTAATGCCCATGGGCCGATTACGACCCTATAAAAGCAAAGCAAAAAGCCATATAATAAACGACTTATTAACCTCGAACGTTCGGTTTATACGGGAAAATCTCAAACCTCGGTCTTAGTTGCTGTATTGATTTCGCTATCGCTCGGTCAATACGGCAAGGTCTAGGTCTGAGATTTTCCCGTAAAGACTTTACTCTCGGTTAATAAGTATTTAATGTGCGACTAAGGATACCTCTGACTTGTAACAAAAGTTTACAAAAGAAAGCTTCATGTCAAAAACCTAAGATAAACCTTTCGTGCTTGGTCTACGAACTCGCTTTGAAAGAAATAATCAAAGACTGAAAGACATTCTTACCTCGTGCCGTAGCTAATGCTTGACAATCAGTCAAGAGAAATTGAATGTTGATCAACAACACTTACCGTGAAGTTTGTCGAGGCTTATGTGTCCTCCTCTGAAGGCCACCAGCAATAAACACACGATAACAACAACAATCAACGCACCAACACCGATTAACACGCCGAGGAAGGTAGGATTGCGATAAAATTGCCCCCTCCTGCCTGCTGTTGGATCAATCTCTACCACTTCCTCCTCTGTGACAATGGGATTCCCATCTGATAGAAAATCAACAAACAATTAGGACTTGATTTAAAGAGAAAAAGAACTGAAATCTTTGCATTCTTTTATTTCACATCCCTGGACAGTCCGTTAATTGAGTTTTCTAGAGCCTTGTGGCCTATGGTTGCCTGACAATGGTATCTGTGACGTGAAACGACAAGGGGGGAAGAAAAGGAGGAGAAAAAACAAAGGTTCTGAATTTCCCACTTCCCAGAATATTTAATCACGGTTTCTGCGCCTGTGTTAATGGTTCCCCAATCTCTCTCTCTCTCTCTCTCTCTCTTTTTTTTTTGCTTTTTTTCCGGCTTAACATATTGGGATACCTCGCAATTTTTCTGCAATTTCTTTAGAACGGAAGAACCATTTTCGCAGTGCCAGGAACCTCTTACTTCTTTTCTTGCTTCCGCATACTTCTTACCCACTGTCACGGTCCCTCCCCTCCCCTCCATGACCGTATTGTTACTCCCCTTGAATGGGCTCCAATCAATCAATCAATCAATCAATCAATCCATCCATCAATCATTTTTTATTTCTTAATTTACACTTTAGAGCTGTCTTGGACTGGCCCGCGAATAGCTAGTGCTAGTCTAGGCGGGCCAAACCATAACAGCCCACTACCAGACCCCTCGCGAGACTTAACCTATCACCTCACAGGCCCGATCAAACACTGCAAATTACTCACAAATTACTACAGCGCTACAGTCTTTACCTACCTTTAAATGTAACCTTGAGAACTTTACTGGGCTTTCCCTTCCCGACGGCATTCAGTGCGGAGATTCTGAAGTAGTACACTTTGTTGAAGTCAATTTCGTGTAACACGTAATAGTTGATGTTACTGATGTACTGAACTTTCCAGTCCCTGTCATTGACTTTGTACTCAAGAATGAACATGGTGACGGGACTATTCCCGTCATCCCACGCGCGCCAGGTGATATTGAGAGCGGGAGGGTCAGTGAGGACGTCGAATTTGATTACTGTCGGGGGTAATGGCGGGGCTGGATGAGGAACAAACAGAAAAACACGTTTAAAGCTCTGTTTTTGGTAATTCATACACAGGTAAACTTTGTAAGCTCGAGAAGGACTTGAGATATAGGGCTACATCATGTGACTTGGTCATGACATTATGATATATAATGAGGCCCCATTTGCCGCTTGTTAATTGCTAAATTACTCACTTCTTATTTGAAGCTTCCTTTTCACGGTTTTTCTTCCTAGCTCATTACTTGCCGTACACTCGTATTCCCCAGCGTCCTCCTCTCGGACGTCCATGATCTCCAGGGAACCGTTAGTGAGCTGTAGGTACTTCGTGCGGTCGCTCAGCTCACGACCACTGCTGTACCACATGACTGAGGGCTTAGGGTAACCATAGGCTTCACAGTCCAAAATGGCGGATGTTGAGCGTGTAGCTAAGGTGACCGGCAAAATGTCGTGAAAGATGTTTGCTGGGACTGAAAACAGAACGATTTTATTTTAGGATAAGAATATCGGAGAGAAGGATGTTTTCTTATCATATTGGAGTCTAAAGGCCCTTACGTATGTTACTTCTTCAAAGCTAAAAAGCAAAGGCTTTTCTGAACACGGAGGGGAACCTAAATGTTAAAGGGGTGGGGAGGATCGTCGAAAATTTTGGAAAACTGGAGCGACAATGTCCCCCATTCTGGAAATTCCGGAAAACGTTTACGTTGTTCCATTCGCCACTGGAAGTTTGCAGAATTTCACTCCGTATTTTAGGTCTAATAGGAGGCACCCATCGTTGGTGTATGCTGAAAATTGTAACTGATTTTTTGAATGACGCGAGCAGTGCGAGGTGCATGAGACTAATCGGCCTACCTTATCACCTCTCAAGCGCATAAAACTAGTGATCGTAAGTATTTCCAAGGTTGCTAATTAGTAATGAAATGATTCTTGACGTTAAAAGAGCAAAGGGACACAGCCGAAAGGTTACGTACAGACTTCTAACGGACGCGAAAATGAAAATCTTTAAACTTAAAGAACTACCTGTACTCCCCAAAGGCTTACACACTTATGCACTTACTTTTATCTTTTGTCGTTTGTCTTACAACAGTTGACGCGTTTCCGACTCCAACCGAGGTACTTGCTTTAACCCAAAAGAAATACTCCGTATCAGACTCCAGCCAGGGTAGATATTTTGATGTGATATTTCCGCTTATTTTAAGCTCTGTAACTTTGTTGGAGTTTGTAAGAAGCGGGTCGTTGACCGTCTTACTGTAGTAGAGTAGATATGTTCTTATGATGCCATTGGGTTCTATGGGGGGATCCCAGAGCGCACGAATTGTTTGTTTGGAGACCGGGATGGCCTGGACTCTACTAGGTGGTCCGGGAACTGAAACAGAAAAAATGTCAATGACGTAATGTTCTAAAAAAAAAATAAAAAACCTCGATTTAATCGAAAAATATTTATAGAGAATGTACATTGTGTAGACGCATAATGTCTTTCCTATAGGGTATTCATGCTGACGTCATTGTTTACAATTTTGCTCATTTGCATACGGCTTTGCGTACAGAAGGAAACATGTTAGATATGAATTGACTTCAGGCAGCTAAAGGGCTGGTGAAACTTAGTACATGGTGAAATTTTTAGCTCTTTGGGTGTAATATTCAAGGAGATATTGTCTTTCAAAAACTGCAAAATTTCTGGGTGGCAAAAGCGCTAATGAGCTCGTACATTCTTTGTAAAATTTTGAGTTTTTAAATCCGCGTTGCACAAAAAGTATTCAATACATCAGGCTCATATTCATTGGCAGAGATAACCGTACTATGACCTTTCAATATTCAGAACTGTTTTATTTGTAGCTCCATCAGAAACTGAATTACTTATGCTAATGAGGCAAATATTGTAAACAAGAATTTCCCTATTACTTTCTGTCAACTGCTCTTTATCCAGTATTGTCAAACTTAGTAACGTAACATGTGTTGCTAGAACCAAAATGGGAAAAAACATAGAGCCGCAATGCGTACATATATCTGACTTATCACGCAAGTGTCGCCTTTGGGCGAGATGAAAGATAGGAACATTAAGTTTTGATGTTTTATCAGAAAACTAGAATGAGCAGAGATGAGCAAATACGCCTCAGGTTGGCTTTGAAGCCTTCGAGCTCTGATTGGTTTGGAAGGCCATTCATTTGAAAACCGCCTTACGTTGTCGCACGCGCGATGGTACGTCTAAAGAATCTTAGTGTAATGCTGTTCTGATGTGAAGTTTATATGAAATAATTCATATATGAACTGCAGTTGTAGATGAGAGTGAAGAATGATCATCGCAGTTAATTTTCCAATTTAAGCAATTGGAAAGAAGAAGCCTGAAAAAATCAGGGCTTCAACGGGATTCGAACCCGTGACCTCCGCGATACCGGTGCGATGCTCTACCAACTGAGCTATGAAGCCACACATTGGGAGCGAGGTCAATTAATTGAGTTCATATCTTCCCGTGAGGAGTGAAATGATGTGAAGTTTATATGAAATAATTCATATATGAACTGCGGTTGTAGATGAGAGTGAAGAATGATCATCGCAGTTAATTTTCCAATTTAAGCAATTGGAAAGAAGAATGAACTCAATTAATTGATATGAACTCAATTAATTGACCTCGCTCCCAATGTGTGGCTTCATAGCTCAGTTGGTAGAGCATCGCATCGGTATCGCGGAGGTCACGGGTTCGAATCCCGTTGAAGCCCTGATTTTTTCAGGCTTCTTCTTTCCAATTGCTTAAATTGGAAAATTAACTGCGATGATCATTCTTCACTCTTAATGCTGTTCTCTTATTATCTATGCTACTCACTATCTATTGTACTTTAGTATAAATCTACTAGCGTTCTATCACGAATGCCGTTCTCTGATTGGCTACACTACTCACTATCTATTCTGTGACAGATAGTGAGTAGCGTAGCAGCGTGTGCTTGTTAGAAAAATGACGGCCGATTCTTGGCGTTTTCGATGTGGCTGTGAAGAGGATTTAGATAAAGTTTTGAACGATTAGTAGATTTATACTAAAACAATTAGATTATTTGCTCTGAATTTCTACGCGTGATAGAAATCTCGACCTCATAATCTAATTGCTAAGTAGATAGTGAGTAGCGTAGCAGCGCCCGGTTGTTAACAAAGGGGGGGCGGAGCTTCCTAGCTTTTACCGAAGTGTCTGTGAAGAGGATTTCGATAACGTTTGATTGACCGTGAGTAGTTTTAAACTAAACCAATTAGATCATTCGCTCCCGATTTCAATGCGTGATCGGTTGACTCAGGTTACACCTTCATCAACTATCACACGATAGAAATCTCGTGCTTATAATCTAATTGTTAAATAGAACCTGTTAATTAAAAGCCCACAATACATTCACACTTACTGTCTTCGAGCGTTGTTCCTCCTATTGGAAAACTCGCAACTCCTTCTCCTACACGAGTAAACGCTACGACTCTGACTCTGTATGATGTAAACTTACGAAGCCCTGTCAGAGTTACATTCCTCTCATCCGGTTTCGTGACAGTCCGATTGAAGACTTGATCCGGGTTCTTTGTGCTGAAGTAATACACTCTATAGCCCAGAAGTTTACCGTTGATTGCGTTCGACGGCGGCTTACTCCACGTAACCTCCATGCTTTGCGAGCTAAGCACTGTTATTTTGACCGAGTGGGGAGGCTGACTGGGAACTAGGGATAGAAAAAAAAAGTCAAAAATGTTGAATGAAAGATTTCCTCGCGTTACTTAGTGCATACAGTACTCGAATCAAGCCGGTTTCTGTAGCATGAGAAGCTAATTCCCTCAAGATCTCAATTGGCTTTGATTGATACGATCATTATCAAGATTAAACAACTAATCTGTTAATGCATCACAGTGTGAATGATTTCCTAAAACAGTGAACCTACCGTCTTCATGTGTGACCACTTCCTCTTGTGCCTTTCCTTTTGGGCTTACCCCAGCCCGTGTAAACGCCTGAATTTCTATGGTGTATGCTTTGTAAGGATCAAGGTTACCGATGACATAACTCCTTTTATCGCCTCCTCTCACTGTTAAGTTTTTTCCTCTGTAGATCTTGTTCCTTTGTTCGTAAAGCACAAAGTATCCTCGAATCACGCCATTTCTGCTTGATACGGGAGGAGGCTATACAAAATAAATGAGAGATTTAATTATAACCGTATTGAACTTTTAGAAAGGCATAAGAACAGGTATCCTTTTCCATTGATCAGAGGCTGCTCTAAGATTGTTCGTGTCCGCGGAAAAAGTTGAATAGAAACTACAGACATGTCAAAACCTTGAAACCTAAACGAACATTTGTTCATCTTATTAACAGAAATGGTGCTTCTATCCCCAAACAATCACACACACACACACACACACACACACACACACACACACACACAAATAACATTATCCTGGCGCCGTTGTTGGCGCGAGGTTTGAAGTCACTAAAACTTGTAACCCGCAACCGAACTTTTCATGAGAGCGATGAAAAACTCGGATAATTTTTAACGTTTCTTTTTCCAAGCACAAATGTTTGCATGGCGTTTGATTTTCGCAAAATCTCCAGCGATACGCGTAATTAACAAACTTGAAGCCCTCGAGATTAAAATGGCGTTAATAAATTCTGGTCAACCGTAGCTTTCAGTTTTGATAAAGATGTTTACCATTTTCTCCTCCCCTCTTCCTTTTTCTGCTCTCTTCCTTTTTAAGCGTCCGATATATACCAAGATATTCTAGAATTTATACTGCTAGCTAGACTCTTTGGGCACAAATGAATTCGGGGCTGAAAAAGAAATGCCACTGATTTCTTGAATCTAGCACTGCAAATTTCATGCGGGTGAAAATCTCGAATAAAAGACTTCTTACCTTCCATTGCACGTAAATCTTCTTGGACGAGATTGCAGTGACGTTCACCAGTTCAGGTGACTGTGATGGTGCTGTAAATATGTTTTCTTGTTAATGTTACAAGTAAAATCCCGTAACAGAACAAAACGCATGTCATTTTTAAACTCGGCATATGGTAATAGGAACAGTGGAAAAAAGTCTTTCCAAATATACCGTTATTCAAGATTTAGTCAACAGGTCATTTTACAGTGATCTTCTTAATGACCTCGCCTTTGAATGGCAGCAAGGCTGGAAGTGACCTTGTTTTACGATACAGTGTTCTAATGCTAACTAGTTTGCATCAAAGCTGCTCACCTCCAGCTTCGCTTACATTCAAAGGCCAAGTAACTGAGCACACAAATGTAAAGTGACCTGTTAAATAACTATTATTTTGGTTCATCAAGCATGGAAAAAGAGGACGAATTGTTGCTATGCAACTCAGGTTTATCACTGCCCCAATGTTGGTTAACAATAGATCTAAGCTGAAGGGACTGAAGTGATTTCAAATAGTCTTGTTCGCTCCAAAAACAATTGCATATATCTACTTCTACATGGCAAAGGTTGCCCATCCCGCCACGGAGTGCTGGTGCTTTGACATTGGCTGTAAGCCAGAATCGGGAAGCTAAGATAAGTACAAAAATCAGATCAAGAACAACAATTTCAGAATGCCGCTTACCAGCCTCCAAGGTCACATGTGATGTCGAACGACTGGCCTCGCTTTTGCCTCGCCTGTTTTCCGCGTAAACGCGCAAGTCATAGTTAGACGCTGGTCTGAGCCCGTCAACAAGCAGACCAGTGGATAGTTTGACTACTCTTTTCTCACTCTCTTGCCAGCTGCTCGTACTTGGTTTGAACTCTACAATGTATTCAGTGATTGCCGCGTTACCGTCGAATCCTGGTGCCCAGGTAAGATAAATAGACCGCGCGGTCACTTCCTTCACATCCGGTTTCGAAGGAGGGGATGGCTTTTCTGTGGTAGTTGATAAAATATTAAATAAATCGGCAAATTAAACAACAAACTTAAATATTATGAAATTATTCTAAGGTGGAGATACTGAGCAAGGTCCTAATCAGTTAGTGGTAGAGCTTATCAACTGTCATTTTATTCTAATGATCCAACAGCTTTCTAAGGAAAAAAAATCCAGTAAAAACCCATAATATGGTCTAATATGAGCAACATCAGTTTTCTAGCAATTTGTCCCCAGTCGGAAGGAAGCTGAATTGCAAGTTAAGGACGTTATTGCGCGTATTACTGATCGTGTTAAAGTGTGCAGCAACCTGACCCACGAAGTAGATGGACATGGTTTCAACTTCGTACAACATGCATTCTGCCGCAACTTGAGGTAGCCGCCAGCGCAGACGTATTATATTTCCGGTTGTCACTTCTCTCCGGAATTACGCCGGCGTTCGAAAGCTATTAAAACTTGCATGAGCATAATAAATGTAATGTACGGTCAGTTTACAGTACAACACTGTTGCGCGACCAGTTGCAAAGAAAATGTTGTCCTCGCCTCACTAGCGGCGTTTTGGTATTTGGGAGTGCCGTTCAACTTATTGTCGGTAATTTCTAATCCAGTTGTCGACATGAAGTAAAATGAGAAGTGGCAAAGTCAGCAAAACTGGAAAATCATCGGCATTGATCTATTTTACCCAACATAGACTTGTGCCGTGTATGAAATTATCCCTTCTGGCTAAGTTCAACTCAGAAGATAACTATTTAGTGGGTGAAAGTAACAAAAAGATATCAGGTAATTTCTTACGTTGAGCTATGATTTGAAATGTCTTTGTGTCACTTCCAAACCGGTTTGTGACCCTGCATGAGTACTGTCTGGTGTCCTGTAGAACCAGGGTTTTGACAACCAGTGTACTGTTAACCCTGAAATGTTTAGTCTCTATATTATCTGTTATGCTGATTCGAGAGCTGTCTGACATTTGTCTGCTTCCATTAAACCAAGTTACGTCGATTGGCAAATTTCCCACGGCCATGCACGTGATCGTGACGTCATCGGATACCCTGGCCGGTGTGTTTGCAGGCGCAGTCACGATGTTGGCTGGCACTGCTGGACAAGATAAACACAACAAATTAAAAAAGGTGCGCAATGCTTCGAAATAAAACTAATAATTTCCTGTAGTGATCTGTATCTTGCGTTTACATGTCTTAGAGGTAAAATGAGCTCCTGATTAAACGCCGGCTCTTCAACATGAGTTGTAAATAGTCCCGTCAAGATCCGAGGTTAAATGACAGCAAGATAAATGGTTGTCGAAAATAACGAATAGAAACCTTTGCTTAATAAGCACTTGCCTCCGATAAACTGTAGAACTGTCAAAAACAAAAACCACACTGGGGTGTTTAATCGGTATTAGAGGAAATTACAAGTTTATTTATAATTGTACATACACCTAGCTATGGAAAGGTCGCCTCCAGCAAACATGTTTGCAAAACCTAAAAGACACACGCCCGAGTTTTATAACTGGCTCTGTTTGAGGCCACAAATTTTACTCTTTTATAGATCAGAGATTTTGAGGAACGAATAAGATATTCGTGTGATCGAAAAGAGAAAGAAGACACTAAAAGACCTTTATTGCCTTCGTTTTGTTTGGATGTGTATGACTATTTCGCATTTTTTCCACTATCCAGTATGGACCTGGTACAGTCAGTTACCATGAATAAAAATAGATGTGGGGAAATATTTTACGTTTATCTTTCTTCAATTACAGATGTCCATAAAAAAAAAGTGTAACAGCAAAAATAAACTTGGTAAGCGGATAACTTGAACAATTATTTCCCGCTTCATATGACAGCTTAGCTTTTAATCTTGAGATGAGGGGCTTGGTAAGTGAATAGGAAGCATTAATTCAAGGATGAGAGTTTATCAAATAATTGAAGTTGTAGGAGGGTGAATATTATTAAAGAATGGCGGGGGTCTTGAAAGACAGGGGAGGGAAGTTTTAACAGAGCTGTTACCATTCTAAGCGTTTCATACCGTGAACTATAAGTCGCACTCGACGATTGATCTCATTGTCACTGACTGCATTAGAAGCTCTACACAAATACTCTCCAGCATCATCTTCACTCACGTTACTTATCACCAAGGTCCCATTCAGCGTTTTCTGAAAGCGAGGCTTGTCCATCAACACTGGATCAAATTTCCCGCCAATTGACTTGAACCAGTCGATACGTGGAGGTGGTGTCCCGGATGTCAGGCATGTCAAGTAGGTTGTAAAGGTTTTAAGAACCGGTTGAGTGCTAGGTTGTTGTTGATCGCCAGAGTCAGAGATGAATTTTGGAGGCACTAATGGCAAGCAAAGACAAATATTTTCATGACGTTAACTACCTCATAAAAAAAAAGAAGGTTCTTGAATGTTTTTTCTTTACCAGTAACGTGTGAAAGATTGTAACTGTCACGAAGTAAATAGACTTAAAAGAATGTAGTAAAGGAACCATTTGAGGAGATAAATGTTCTTAAAGTAAAAACCAAATTTTTCGTTATTCAATATGTTCATTTGGTACCTCGATACAATCGCTTTTTGCCTTGGAGATAATGCTGAAAATGTCAAAACATCCAAACACTATAATGTTTACATTTTTTAATGCAGTGTTTTGGCAAGTCTTCAGTCCAGATTTGTTCAAAAACAAAAAGAAAATTGTAACCCCGCTAAGGAAACTTAAAATCCCATGAAAAAATATTCGACAGGAGCTGTTCTAACCAGAAGCCAGAGGAGGATTTACATTCTATGATAAATTTTCTTATTAAGTTCTTAACTGGACACAAACCATAAACAACTATGTCTGCGGACACACTCGTCTTTCCAGCTCTGTTGCTCGCAATGCATGTATACTCGCCCGAGTCCCCCGCAGACAGCCGCTTAAGTTCAAGAATGCTCATTTTAGCTGTTGGATTATGGATAACAATTACGCCTGGGATAGAGAAAATATCACGTCCGTCCTTCTGCCATCTGAACATCAGTGAACCAGCCCACAAGTCACCAGTGAAGGAAGAGCAAATGAAAGAGCCACCATCCCCTTCGTGCCACACTTGTGGATGGGATAATGTTGGACTGGGAAGTTCTGAGAAACAACAAAAGAAATGTTTATTGAGCTCAGTATGCAGCTTTAAGAGGGGTGTAAACCTAATATAATAGAACTGAGAATTAGGTATGCTAGTGTCCCATGTGGAAATTTGGAGTAACGCTATTCGACCTATTCGTTTCATGTAACATAGAACGAAGCAATTCTAGTCAGGAACCCAGATCTGTCAGGGCCAAGCGAAAGAGAGAATCATAAAGGACCATAAAGGCCATGAACACATCTTTAAGGAAAAACTCTGACGTCCATTCGAGAAGTACTAGAAATTGTAATTTAAATTTATTATGCCCCTCTCACAGAAACGCCTCTGAGGGAGGACGCACTTTCGCCGTCAGAACTATTAAAGATTGGAACAGTTTACCCCGGTCTTTAAAAACAGAGAAGTCCGTTAAATCGTTTAAGGCTAAATTATGTAATACTATTCTTAACTCTCAGAAAATTAATGGAATTTTTTAACTCTTATTATTCGTAGTATGTTTGAAATTGTAAGTCCAGTTTATTATTTGTAACCATTTTTAATAGTAACTTAATTAAGTATTTTATTGTAAATAATATCGTATTTTAGCATTTTATTGTAAATAATATATTTTTAGCATTCTAATTATTTTAAGCTGAGGGCCCCAAGTTTATCAGTAACTTAAGTTACTGTCACGGGTCACCCTCATTAAATAAAGTCTTTCACTTCACTTCACTTCAAGGCCACTTGAATCGTAAAGACCTTTCTTCTTGTTAGATGGAGCGACTATTTTCAGAAAGAAGCACGAAAGAATATTGTCCTGCTATAAACAGTTTACAAGTCAGTAACCTTTCAGACTTCCATCTGCTACAAAAGAGAAATTTTTTATGGCTTTTTTCCTCATTAGAGGAGGCAGTTCTTTTAAAGTAGTGAAATTAAGCAACCACTTTTGAGGTAATAATTGTTTATCACCATTAGAAATTAGAAATGACTAGTGTGTATGTTTTCTGATCTATTTTGGGCATGTTTTAATGATCAGAACAATGGCTGTGCACGTGCGTTACAATTCTTGGTAAATTTCTTTGCCGTTCTCTGCAAAACAGTAACGTGAACTGACCAGATTCTGCGTTGTCTGGAGAACGTGAACCACGGCGGCTAATGTTTCGCCCTGTCCCAGATTCAGTTTCGTGATAATTTTGACACTGAGAGACAAACGAAAATGACTTAAGTGTATCGCGAGATTGGTAGCTAAACTATAAAATCATTTTTTAATCGACGTTGTCCTCGGTGTCGCGTCCTGGATTCTTAAACTTCCTATATAAATGGCGGAACATAACCCTACATGCAGCTGAAACATCTTCCTAGTCACCTACCGAAAACTGAAACAACCACGTATCCTTCATCTCTCTTGTTATCACTGTTCACCGCTGTACACTTGTACCGGCCAGCGTCTCCTTTTTGTACCTTGGAGATATGAAGCGTGTTGTCACTTGACACTGACTGACGCTGGTTAAAAGGGATGCTGGCTCCATCTTTAGACCACGTGACGGTTGGAACTGGATAACCTTTTGCTACACAAGGCAGCTGAACGGATTGGCCTCGAGTCGCATTAAAGTCACGTGGTATTGATGTTATATTCGTCGTACCTGAGTGATTGAAACAGAATTGTGTCACTGGAAAAAGGCAGCCTTAGCTACAACATTCAATCAAACTGTAATTTATATTCAAACGTTTTTTTTTTTCACCTTTTATTTGAGTTATCAGAAGATTTAATCATTCTCAAAACGTTAGTACTAAGAACTTTCATAAAAAAGGAAAAAGTTGACAAATTTATAGAAATGCTAAGCTTTCTTAGAACCTGGTATTTTTGACATGTCACATGTCTAGTTTCAATTGAAAAGACAAAGTAACAGCTACCCGTTGAACTCTATTAAGACCGTGCGTGGTAGGGTGGTGGAGCTCTTGAGGCCCTAGGCAACTTTGAACGCTTGTAACTTCTAATTCGCTCCAAATTTGGTGACTTTTCCTTAAGGCTACCTGGTGATAATTTGGTATGATATGACTTTGACTTCGTCCGTTTTTACATTTCTGGAAGTAACTTTAACTTTTGAAGAAGCCATCTACTAAGGTCACTTATTATATCTCTCAGTTAGTACGCGCGCTGTGATTGGTCAATTTAGCGGGTCGTATTCTACTGTACGGCCCGCTAAAACTTAAAGCTGTTTTTGTTGCCAAAATGTTTCGCGATTTATCGCCAAGTGTTCTTAACTTTTATAGCAAGTAAAAGTTTAAAACTTTCTTTTACTTCTAAAATTGTGCATTGAAACCTGCTAACGACTTAAGGGTCATTTAACAACGATTTCAAATTGACTCGTTTTGCTTTCGACATGCGTCAGAAATTTGAAGCCGTTCCGTGTGAATAGAAATCGTTCCTGAACTTGGCGGACACACAGTAGAGAGGGCTGTACTGTAAGTTACGGATCCTCATTTTTCCCTTCGATTTGTGGCGATGGGGAAAAAACTCGGTCCGTAACTTTCTGTCCGTAACTTACAGTACAGCCCTCGAACTCGGTTAGTAAGAGGTATGTAAACGACTACGTAACGTGAAATGCAAGAGACTGACTCCTCCCTGCCAAGATCCTTCCCCCGCCCCCAATCATATCACTTTGTAGACAGGCGAGTAGCAAGACAGGAGTAGAGTTAGTTCCCAGTACTGACCTTCAATGTAGACATGAATCACTTCTGAAGTGCAATTTCCAATATTGCAGGCCACGCACTTGTACTGCCCGCTTTTCCTCACATCCATGCTATCCGCTTTCAGAGTACTTTGCTTGGCCTCGCTCAGCCGAGATGACGTAATACTGTATCCATACCCATCATGCACTTGCTGATCATCTAAGTACCACGTGATCTCTGGTTCTGCATGACTGTATGCTCTGCACCATTCATTCAGGCCTTGGCCGGGTTTCAGAACAACGTTTTGGGCACTGGAGGTAATTGAGGGATTGCGCTCTGATAAAAGAGAAGGTCGAGTAAAGATATTGTTTCCCGACTCTGTAGTAGACATAATAAGAAACAAGATATTGAAGCAGAGTCAATGTTTTAGCGATCGCAAGCTTTCGACGCTGTGACAGCCTTGAAAGGTTGCGATCACTAAAGCATTGACTCTGCTTCGACGCCTTGTTGCTTCTTATGCCTCCATGTTGTCAAGCAGCCGTAATTGACAGTTAAGCTTCAAATAACGTTTGTACAGCATCGGCTGCGACCCAGCCTTCCCCCCCCCCCCCCCCCCTTCCCCCAATTCACTTTTTAAAACATTTCTCGCAAATACAGGATAACAATGAAAACATTTCTAACATTATTCGAAACAGAAAATTAAGAGTAAGCCTTCTAAAAAAACGTCTTTAGCTAGTCGATTTTGAAAAATAGATAATAAATGTTTCTGATGATTTACTGATTTTTTAGGGATTTGGGCGAAAGTGCATCCTTCCATTTGCACATTCAACTGTTTGTTCGTGTTTATCTTCTCCCTCCCGTTTATTGTTCTGTTCATGGCATACAACAACCCCTCCTTTCTGATTTTTACCTTAGTGCGCTTAGAGACTTTCTTAGTTTTCATGACGAATTACTACTGGAACGTTAGTTGACTGATACTGATGGCGTCACTGCATCAATAGAGCGGATTACAGCACGTCCCACAATCCCAAGGGATCTCAATGAAGATGACGTTATGCGCGCGCACATACCTGCTGTAATGAGAACGGCGCTACTCTGCACCACTTCCCGGCCGTTGTCGGCGACGCACTGGTACACACCAATATCGCCGCCGAAGATTACAGAAAACACGAGTCTGTTGGGTTTGATGCTGATCCGAGACGTACCAGTGAATTGTTTACCGTTCAGAAGCCACGTGATGTTGGGTTTAGGCTGACCGGTTACGTCACACTCCATGATATATCCTGAAGACACAGAGGCGACTTTCCTCCGAGGTCGAGCGACAAATTTCAGTGGAACTTAAACAAAGAAACAGAGAACACTTCAGTGAATCATTCTTCTATAATGTCCCTTCAAAAAACCTAGAGTATGGGGAGAAACTTTGCACTAAGTTAACCCTTAAGTCTTAACCCTTCATTACCTCTTTTGCAGGGACTATATGTTCTAGGGGAAACGTTGCTACCTCAGGATGACTATAGTGCAATATGTGGGTCAAAGGGAAAGGTAAAGTTTGCATACAAGCCAAGTGGGCAATCAGGCTGGCGATTTCCTGTTTTCTACTCTCCCCTGGATGGGATGCTAGTCCATCGCAGGATTACTTCCACCATTAAATTTGCCGGTACTCACTGATACAGAGAGGCACTGCAAGAATAAAGTAAATTGCTCAAGAACACAACATAATGTCCCCGGCCAGGACTCGAACCCAGACTGCTTGATCCAGAGACGAGCGCGCTAACCGTGAGGCCACCGTGCTTCCGGAATCAGGCCCAAACATAGTCAATAAAAAATGGTTAGTCTCTGGTTCATGGAGAGACAAGTGAAAAGGTCAAAAAGACAAAAGCATTTTTCACACTAACCCAATACAGTCAGGTACATATGAAGGGTTGCGGAGCCCCTCGAATTTTTCACCGTACACTCGTACAAGCCCTGGTCTTCAAACTGTGTCTTGTCAATGCGTAGACTGCCACCCGCAAACCTTGAAAAACGTTCCCCCATCTGTCTTGGGACTCCATCCTTCTTCCACGTGTACTCTTCCATCGTGGGTACAGGGTAACCCTCCGCCATACACTGAAGCTTGCTGGTGTCTCCTTCCGTTACTGTGATGTTGAATGCTTTATTCAGGATCCTGGGAGGGGAAGGTTGTTGCTCTGGAAAGGAAGACAACGAAGTTGAATGCTACTTTGCTGCTTACTCGAAAATTTGGGGAGTAATTTTTTTTCACCTAACCTGCAGCGTAGCAAGCGTTTACGTGGAGTTCATGATCAGGAGCAAAGAATTACCGCGCGAAATGACTCTCGCCCCATTTTTTGCGCGGGCACAACACCGAAAATCCCGTTCCTCGGGCTTTCTTTGCTCCCCAACCACACGGAAACACTTGCTACGCGGGATATCGTCACACTTTTTCCTGCTTATACAGCCACAAAGAGAAAAATGCTTTTAAAAGAATGATAGCAAATAAGTATCTAATACTTAATGACTGGTCAAGAGGAGAATAGTGAATGTTACATCCCGAGAATCTCATGTAATTACATTACTTTCCCTTAAAGGTCACAAATCATCAGTAATATTATAGTTATAGTCAAAACAGTTTGACCTGCTTTCAGCATGTGTCATGCATGTTTCAGTTCAATATGAGATTGCCTGGTCATATATTTAAGTATATCATTGCATTTTTGGGTGTTTTGAGTTAGTGGAGACCTTTTTGCGATCCTAGCTTATCCTTGTAATTAAAGTAAATTACCAACCAACAACTCGACGAAATTCATTTAGACGCGAGGTCTAAATAAATATTGTAAGTATCAGAACGTACTTATCCAGGGTGGCAATACTACGATTAGGGCTAGCCTATGTACATTACAATTTCAACAACGAGCTGGACGTTTCTCTCAGCTTGTAGCTTACGAGGGGCGAAGTTCCTGAACCAACTTCCAAAATTGATGAAACTGAGAGTAAGCAGTGTAATTATCTTAGCTTAAATGTATTTGACACGGAACAACAGTAAAACTGATTTGTTGACGTTTCTGTTTTATGTTTTTCGTCCATAACGAGCAAAGCAAAGCGGGCGCCATCCGAAAAGACTTCTATCGATCAATATTGGGTGGCTATATCAAAGTGCGAGTTTGCCAACAATCAGGGGACTGGGTTATGCTGATAACAACTGAAATTCCGCGCCTCAACTCCAGGCACTATTTAAGGAGAGAGTAGCGATACGATTAATCGCTTCATGCCGGGTAAAACCTGCAATTCACTGTTTGCATTATGTGCCACCTCTAGTTCAACTAGTACATCCTTACCTTTCAAAAATAACTTGGCTGGATTGCTAAAATGCTTCTCTCCTGTCAGAATATTGACCGCTGTACAGTAGTACGTGGCTTTTGCCGCATCATCGTTCACGTTTGTAATGACCAAATCCCCGGATGGCATAAGAGTATATTTACCACCTAACGTGATCACATTGAGTCCGTTATGCCACGATACGACACGCACGTAGTCTCGCACATGCTCCGGGATCACGATTTTAATAACGGCCGTGTTTCCACGAATTACGTAACTGTCTTGTGCGTAAATCTTGTATGGTTGAATGATAACTACCAGAGAAAATGTAAGATACAAATTAGTAAGCCAAAACTAGTTAGTGTAACAAATACGAATTGTCACAGGTTTAGTATCAAAATTGTCTCAAAAACAAATTTCAACCACTCAAAGGTCGCGTCGAACCTTTCTGAGTCTGTAAAGGAGCACGATTTCTCTCGGGGCGGTTGATTAAGATCTTGTGATCATCATTAGTTGGTGGGCCAAAAGGATAGCGGGCAGTTGATTAAATGACATTTACCAAATAAATAAACTTTTGACAAAGTTTGAGTTCTAATAATTAAGAAACGACTTCTTTGCATTTCCATTCACGAAATGATCGTGATTGACTTTGATTGATGGTGATTTGATTTCTGGCCTGCGTCGTACACGTACCAGCGAAAAATGGTGCACTTCATAGACAAGCAATGTAGTTTTTCTTGGTTAGAGTGAAGTCGATAAACATTTTCGTAATGAGTTTGCGGTTTCCTGCAAAACAACTTAAACAAAGACATGTTTGCTGCACACCCCACCCCCTCCAGTTTACCTGCACGTAACTTGGCTACCTTGCTGATGATTTCAAAGATTCCAAATTTGTTATTTGGTGTCTTTGCAACGCACTGATAATCCGCTCTATGCACAGAAAAATTAAACCTGTCCTCGGTGAAGGCTGGGAAGTATAAGGAACCATTGGGAAAGATGTAGCGTAAGCCGGTGATGTTGCTGCTTATCACGTGATCAGAGCGTGCGATTTTCCAAGTGATATTAGCTCTCGGTCTGTCTTCCACTCTACAATTCAATATTGCTGACCGATTATGCGCAAACTGGGTATCCGCTGGCTCTTCTATGAAACGCAGATCCAAAGGAATCTCAGCTGGAAATTGAGGACAAAAACATTATCTTAATTTTTGAACGAGTACGCTGTTAAAATTAAAAGTTGCTTCATATTATATCGAAGTCTGATGATCTTTTGCCTCTCATAACCAACAAATGTGTATTCTAGGCACTTTCCTTTCAACCAAAACAAAACTTTGACTTGTAACTTTAAAAGGTGATTCGGACGCTCGCATTCAGAGTTCGTGAGAAATTCTGCAACTCATTTTATTTATTTCAAAACTGTTGGTATAGTTTGATAGCCAGCTCCATAAGCTATAATTTGCTGTGGGGTTTATTTATCTACACTTCAAACTGGACGCGCTACATCGCCTGGACGCGAGGCACCTTTGAAGGTATACGGTAACCGTCATTAAGAACACTAATCGGTTCAGTACTGAGCTACAACAGGAAAACGAACGAGTAGAAGACATGAAAATACTCTTCTATATTCGTTGTATTTACATCGCAGCGATTAGTGGTTTTATGTCGGAAATTAAATTAGTTTTCTCTTAGTGAGCCCAACTACAAGTTATACCTCCCATAAAGGACTACCCTCTGATAAGCGACTACCACCCTCTGATAGGCGACTACCACCCTCTGATACGCAACTACGGGCGGCACACGAAGTTTTGTCTCCCATATGGGACCACCCTTTGATTAGCAGCTGCTGGCCTCTCGCATTGGTTCGCCTCCCACCAGGTACCACTTTCTTTAGTTAACTACTGGCCTACCACAAAGTTCTGCCTTCCACTAGGGACCACTCTGTTTAGGCAACTACTGACCTCCAACAAAGGCGAACCTCTGATTAGAGACCACCCTTTGATAGACGACTCGACCAGACTTCCAACAACCTCGATCCCGTAAGCCAGCTTTCTCCGATAAGAAAATGTCTCCCACAAAGACCTAGACCACCTTCCGACAAGCGACTACCTCCAACGAGCGAGTATCTTCTAGAGAGACTACTTCCTGTTCTAGACCACCCCCTGATTGGCAGCCAGCGGGGTGATGGCTTATTATTAAAGAGCTTGACTTTGTCAGTAGCTATAATGTAACTATGTTACTCATTTATAGTGAATTTTTAACGCGAAATGCGTCTTTGCGCTGAGGTTCCTAGCTCGTAATTTTCTGTTCAACGCAGTGATAAGAACACTTTCTGTGTACCCACGTTGTCAGTACAGATCGGGTTTTGACTGTATGCATTGTAATCCTGCCTACTGGCCTGGCCTGAGCGTTCATTTTCTCGATGATTTAAAAAATGTTCTGATCATTCGGAGCGAAATGCGCTTATTTCTTAGCAAATCAGGTACAAACCCGAATACAACTCAGTCTCGCTAAGAAGCGTTTTCCTTCACTTTCACCTGTCAAATGTCTAATTTGTCTCGAGTACTGATTGTTTTGTTATTTATGGACTTAACGAGCAGTCTCCAGCCCCTACTATCGAACAAGGTGCCCGGCCTATTTCTTCGCGAACGCTTTTCGAAACGCTAGCTCAGTACAAATCGACCTTCACGTCTAGAATTTTAAACATTCAATACAGCAAAAAAAAAAAAAAAAAAAAATCGAATAAAGAAGATTTATTTATTCTTGGCGTCTAAAGTGCATTCCTAATGAAACTGCGTGTCTTGAAAACTACCACGAGAAGCGGAAGATTAACCGAATATGGCCAGTGTAATTTGGGGTTATAGCAAATATATTTATGCTACATAAATCCCCATAAAATTAAGAAGTGCTCACAGCAGTGTTGTCTTCACAGATATATTTGCTAGATATGAGAAAAGAAGAGGCATAGTTTTGAAAATAATTTTTATCTCTGCCATTATGTAAAGCGTACGTGCGTAGGTTTTTTAATGAGTTTTTACGGAAGCACGAGGTCTTAAGTTGTTTGCGGCAAAATTTATACCGCGAACAAAAAAACATGATGGCGAATACTCAACAAAAAAGAAGAAATTTTTACCACATGCATGACTGGAAATTTGACCATATAAGGGAGCAATAACCCGAAAAAAGAAACCTTAACTATTAAATGTTTTAATCGCCGCGCTTGCTTGCTGCACACACTCACAAATTGCTCTTTAGAATTCCAGTGTTTACTTGCTGACGACTGGTCACGTAGTAAGTAAAATCAGGTCCTTGAACCTTACTCACCGACACTTTACAACTAAAAGTTGTTCCTCTTGTGTAAAATATTGTAAAAATTTACTACTGACGATTTCAAGCTTTAGAATCATCGAGCAAATTCAATTCCCAAGGCCATCGGACCACTGCTTAGGTTTGCACACTTAAGGTGATTTAATATCTTTGCTTGTGGGTACGTGCAAGCTGATGAAATTCTGGTCACGATTTCAAACGGACTCAGTCGATGGAATTAATATATCTACAAACGTACGTGCAATTCTCACATTAAATCGTCTCTGACTGATGATACTTCTTTCGGTGAAAATTCGGGAGAGGTGATAAAGCAAGCAGCTGTGCTCAAAGTTAGCCACCGTGTTGTTTAGGGATTTAGAAAGGAAGCAAGAATCAAGATTAGCACTCCATTGGTTTTCTAAATAGCATGGAATGCAAGAAGACGGATGAACCCAGACTTGGGTGTTTTTTATTAAGAAGGATTGAGGAAACCAGGGAAAGAAACCACTGAGATCCCTCGCCATGGTACACTGCTTACCTGATCGGATTTTCAGAGCTGAATTTATGAATTTTCAAAAAAATCGTGGACTCATTATATGGAATGTTTAACCCTTGAAACGCGCACAGAGAGAGAAACGAAGACTGATCGAAGACTGTGTGTTTTTATCAGTCTGTGTTCTTCAGTCTGGATTGTTTATTCCGTAAAATGTATTTCCCGCCATCCTCACGTCGTTGCGGAATTGCCAAACTGAGTACTGCTCGACTACATCTTAAAAATTTAAGTCGTAACAATACTTTGGTCCTGATATCTTATAAGGCAACCGACACTGAAATGTCTTCCTCGACTCGCATGATCACTGATTTTTCACGCGACGAGCGTCGTTTCTATCATTCGTTCGTAGCTGAAAGGATGTTCCAGCGCCGATTGAGGAAAAAAAAACACCTCTATTGAAACTTTATGCCTGCTTCATTTTTGTTTCCAACATTTTTAGTCGACAGTGAACTGAGCGTCTCGCCCGATTGAAGGAAAGTTTCTTTTATTACAGACTGAAAACAAATCGACGTTTAAACCGAGTCAGCAAAGAGTAATATTGGACTTCAATAAAAACTTATCTCATGCTGCGGCTTCATGATGATGCAATAACAGGTATGAATTACTACAACCAGGACTTTCGATTTAGTTATTTATTTTAGCCGTTTATTTGTTATTCTACAGCTACGTTCTGCTCAGTTAACTGAGATTTCGATTATTCACAAGGAAGATTTAACAGACGATTTTTCCTGATATGGCAATTTTCCACAAAAACTGTAGAACCCATATCGAACACTCGTATTAACCCCGAAGTTACATACATGTAGCTTATATATACTGTGAACTGCATGACGGTCTATTCAAACTGAAAACAGGTTCTTTCTTGTTTAAAGCTCGCATTTGTAAATCGCTTCAGGATTTTTCACTTTGACCTAGAGTACTGGTTCAGGGTTTAAACTTTGAAGTTCGCTGCAAGATGGGACAGAATCCTAATAAATATATTCATCTCGTCCAGATGTCACTTCAGCTCTATTTCTAATTCACTGTTATATTACAAGTTGTCGAATCTACGAATGGCAAAACATGTAGTTTTTGCTAAGTCATCTATGTGCAGAAAATATTTAATCAGGCTACAACGCGGCCATAGCTGCAATCTTTGTACAGCTTGAAATTAGCTTCGCAGGTTGAGAATCTGCTGTCCACTGTTTAGCATCAGTTACCGAACGCCTCGGAGGGTTCGAAAGCCCGTGGGCTGATGTGTTGCAGTACAATTTCTGTATCGAAACTTCCTAAAACGAGCTCTTTTGCAAATAATAAATTTTTATTTATTGAGATAGGTTAGCTTATTTCCTTGATTGTCCTAAATTTATCGTAATGTGCTGAATACCCAGTACAGCAAATTAAATCAAATTTACCATATCTGTAATAGTTGATTCTCTACGTTTTAGATTTCATTTCTACAAGCACCAGTTTTAATCAGCGCCCTTTTCATCTGCCTCCTTTTTTCATCTTTATTTTTTTATTATTATTTTATTTTAGTACAGTGTAGCTTCTTTTGGCCCGGTTGTGCTTGATGTAGGAATGGTGTGTTTGTAATGCCTGCGTTGTTTTCATTTGGGATAACAGCATTGAAAGTAGTAACACAGTGGAGTGATGCTCTTTAAACCAATATTCTGGATTTAGTTTTTCATAATGTCTGATTTAATTCCACCAAAAGAAAAAATAGTAAACACAGTTGAGATCGCCATGTTTTGTGGCTTCTCAGGGGTGATTTTAAACTTAACTTTGACACTTAGGAACTGAAATTCTATATTCCAACTGAGTTTTGATTTGACTATTGTGTATTTAAAGAAAGTAAAAGAGATCTGTGTGCTGAACAGTGGCGCTGAGTTAATTTGTTACAAGGGTTACTGGGCCGTACTCGCTCTGAGTAACACCTAAACCTAGGCACTTTTATTGCTTACAGTCATCATAAACACCCTATAAAATACCCAGGAAGAGAATTTAACCACGGAAATGCCCTGGGTTGGCTTGCAATATGCTGTACAGAACATATATGGATCGCAACCCCAAACGACATTGCATGATCGTGTGCTGTTGAGTGCAGAGCGACGCACCCCGTTGGCTCAACTTATTTTAAGCAAACGAACTCAACACGGATATCTGTCTCGATTTGCGCCTCTTGCAACAATTACAAAACGTCTTATACATGTAAGTGACGTAAGGGTGAAAAACAACTTTTATGAATAAAAAATTAAAAGCTACTCTACGTTGAACGCATACGTCTGAAATCACAACCGAGCCATATTGCCACACAACATGCTATCGTAACACAACAGGTTTGTGCCACAGAAAAAGTGAATTTATAGTTTATAACCCAGCGGTAAACTTCGTGCTTTTTCACTCTTAAATGATATGTTTTAATGTTATACATAAGTTTTTCAGTAATGGTCAGCTTTCGTGACTTTCCCGTAAACATTTCGCTAATTTGTCCCCACACCTGGGTGAATTGGTTTTCTACGACTGCCTTGTAGCACGCAAGGCGAAATTGAAGGTAACCAACTTAAATGTGTGTCGAGTCTTAGAACATTAACTCAGAGACCAAATTGAGTAGAATTCACAGTTTTTACGTCTGTCTCTTTTCTGAAAAACTTTCAGGCGTACGAAAACGCTGACACATCAAAAACCATAATTAACTCAGTGTGTGTCCGGTCCAAAGTTGTCGACGGTGAAGCTGCACGATTTTTTTCAAAAAAAAATTGCTTTGAATTGAATGGGACAAGTAATTTCCAAGGTAATATTTTAGAGCTCGGAGTTCCCATTGAGCACAAGGAAGGTTATAGCTACCGACATGAACTTGGCATTGCTAACGGAAGCAGATCAACTTTTTTTTATATCGTGTTTTGTCATGCGTGACACCCGGAAAACATGCAAACTAGCAACATACGGAGACCATTTAAGGAACACTGCACGAAATGCCGAGATAAAAGACTAGCAACAAAAAGCTGTAGTAGGAACTGCGAACGTTAAAATTGAAATCATATTGTAAATAGGCAAACAGACGCCTTTCGAAGAACAGCTAATAAATAAATGCACAATGAGCAGTGAGTCATGAGATTGGTCCTACTTTCAAAATTACGCTGCATCTTATAAATAGATCCACTATCGAACCGTTGAAAATAAACCTGCCAAACAGTAAGAGCAGTATATTCGTTCTCTTCACTTTCGACCTATTTTTCAGGGCGCTCTTCAAATTTTCCCAAGGAGTTTTTCGATCGCAAAAGAGAATCCGATAAAGGGAGAACTACAAACTCAGTTCACGCTTACAAATCCCGGCATTCTTCGGATTCGCTAAAATGCTTACAATAATTTAACATGAGAGGTTCGTTTTCTCTTACACTAAAACAAATGGTAGAAATAGGGCGAAGTAGTCGGATAAATTAAAATTTCCATTTACGGCACCAGGTGGCGGCTATTGCATTTCCATAAATACAAGCCCCTTGAGTTGTTAAAGCTTTTTTACTACTTAGAGTGTGCATGTATGATGGCTTTCGTAGGCAATAAAAAGAGCATCCTTTTCTTAAAACTTCTAATGTATTCATAAACTAAAGCTGTTGTTTTGTTTGAAATGGTTATTTTGCAATTAACTCTTGAAGAACAATCTAGTATTTTGCCACTAAGTCGAAACCTATTGCAAAGACGCTCTCCGCGCGCCAGCCATGAACAACACCAACACGTGTTTGGTAATCATTTATTAAAAGCGCACTCGGCAAGTTGGTTTTGATTTTCTGCGTAAATCGTAATTAGCCCCTAATCTTGATCAAAAGAGAGAAAATTAATGGCACGAAGTGGACATCTGCTTTGAAAGGATGAATTGTCCAACCACCCCGTGTTTTGTGCCGTCATCGTTGCGGTCGTGAAACTGCAAACTCCGAGGATAAAACTAAGATAAGATATAAACATCACTTCGACAGCACTGAAACTATAATCGAGATTTTTCATGACATGTCAAAACAAATGTTATTTCTCTTTTACTAAATGCACATATATGAGGTCTACAGTTCACTAAAATGTTCATTACAAAATCAAAATTTGCACACACAGGCAAAATTGGTGATGATATTTGAGTAAAATGGAAAAGTATAAATCTTAACTGAATCCTGTTGTGATTATACTGATTTAGAAAGTTTTCATACACTAGTTAAAAAAAAATGTGGCAATCTTAATAAGAGAGGCAAGGGAGGCATCAGAAGCTAAGGGAAACTCTTTCCATCTGAATTTTGTGAACAGTACATACCTATATTCTACTCTTATCGCAAATGATGTTCATAATTTCAGCCCAGAATCCGAACCTTTGCCTAACAGACCGTATAAAACGATAGCTACATGTTTCGTTGCACGTATTCGTATTTGCCCAATAGGAACAATTCACTGTTGTTCTGATAAAAGAGAAGTACAGCTCTTGAACGAGAAAACTAATGCAAATTTTAATTGTGGTCCTTTTCAGTCGATCTCGCGAAGGCTATTTGTTAAGCCTCGGATCGTTGCATTGGCAGATGGTTGTGTTAATTCATAAATAAATTTAATAAATTTCGTCTGGGTTTGCGATGAGATTAAACCTTGTGCAGAAATATAATTCCTTGATTGAGAGCAAAATATTTTCGGCTGTTTACACCTTATACATGGTTGGGTTTTCTTCGCCTGTGACAACCCTGTCCATGTATGTTTTCTAAACTTTGTTAAATGTCTCAGTGGAGAAAATAATAAAGTTTCTTATGGTCAAGAACTGATAAAAACTCACATCATGAATGAATAATTTTTAATACAGTGGATATTCAAAACAGCTTTAAAGTGTAGGACACAATTTAGCTAGTCGAAAGTCTGTGGCTCAACATTTGAAAGAAATTCGATATTGAATAACCTAAAACGCATTTCAATCCCTTTGCGACCTTTTTCGCTTTTCTGCTTTAATTAAAAAGCCAATGCAGTTCTGTTGTTATGTCACACAGAGGTTTCCTCAAAAATTCTGCGGAAAATTTTCAATACCTAAATATTTTCCCCTTGAGATCAAAATGTGTGAATATTCTATACCTCAGTTTATATTTGCGTACAATGTGGACTGAGTTGCAGATATTAAAACAAAAACAAAGATAACACTTACATTTAGCTCAAATTATGCGATAAAAAAGCTTGCTACATATATTTATATGAAATTACTAACAGGGAGATTTTTACAGTAAGGCTTTTCTTTTGCCTGTTCGTGTTGAAAAAATTCGACTCAGTGACAATATTTCCCGCGAAATGACTTTCAATGGTGAACTCGTAAATGTTTTACTACACGCTCCCTTCAACCTTAGCCTTGAACAATAATTTGAGATATGACAACCTTGGCCCGTCACTTGAATGAAAGCTTTTTGGCGATTTCGACATATTTGGATTGAATATCGATCTTAAATAAATAAAGAAAATTACTTGCTTTTATTCGCGCAAAAAAGGCCTTCACTATCAATGAGATCCGCGCCTTAAGCTTCCTGACATAACAGGAGTGAGATACATTTCACGCAAATACCTACAAACCTAGATTTTTCATTTGACTTTCGTTTCGTTTGAGCACTTTTCTTTAAATTACAAAAAAAATAACACCGTAGCAGTTGGCCAATTCGTTCATATGTTCCTGCTGTTTTCCATTAATTGAAGATATCTTTTATCCGTTCATTATTTCATTCAACGTGAGAGTAAACAGATAAATGCTAGGGAGCTGATAATCGCTGCAAATCTTCCTCACCAAAGGAAATAAAAATAATTAGAGAAATTCGCTAATAAAGCCGCTTTACTTTCTTCTTGAAATTTGTCGTCAGCTAGATCGGTTAAATTAAGAAACACCTAAAACCGGTTGTCGCGCTCGTAAATCTTTGCTCTCCTTTTCGCCTTACCGAGTTTAAAAGCTCTTGTTATTTACATGTTAAAAGCAGCGAAAAACAACACCGAAAATCGTTTAGAACTTGTAGGTATTTTACTTTTCCGCTTCCAGAGTTAACATGACACATGTGAGATGTATTTTTCTTACAATAATTTCCAGTCTCGGGAATTAAACTGAAATTTTTTCCAAGAATCATATGATTCCATGACAACCATATTTTCAGGAAATAATTCTGGTGTTTTCCCGAAGCGTCATATTTTTAAATAGATGTATACATGCCGTCTAATGGTTTGATATACAAATTTTGTTTACGATTCCTCTCCTAATGGTTCTCTGGATATTTTCGCTCCCCTCTCCTTGAGAGAAAATTGAAAAAACATTTTTAAAGAATTATCCCTGAGTTATTTTACAGGCTTAATGTAATTGCTCTTTTTCTATTCTATATCCCTGCTCAATTTCGTTAAATTGCATCGAATAAGTCTGGAGTATTTAGCGAAAAAATGGAAACAAACATAAGTTGTACTTGTGAATGAAGTTGGTATATTATTTAGTTCGCAGCAATATGCACGGGAAAATCGGAGATTAAAAGGCTAACTAAAATTACATCTAGTATCTTTAGAAGATATCTTGGCGTTGGGCCGGAGTTGCACTCTTTTGCGTAAGACATAGAACAATTAAACATCTGACAGTTATCGCAAAATTTATTAATATTATGTTGTTTTCATTCAAAAATAGCTGTGATGTGTTTGTTTCGGTTTCGGGTGAAGCGCTTACGAATCGAATTTTTGTGATGCCAAATTTTAATTCAAGTTCGGGCATCATCCACAGATCTGGGTCATTTAAGTTTATGAAAATCGTGGAATTTTATCAGACAAGTCGTTTCGGCGCAGAATAATACCAGCCTTGGCGATTTGCGCAAAGAAGATTCTCGCGAGCAATATTTTACCCTAACTAGCGTACCTCTGACAGGTATCTCAAATTGACCTTCCGAATTCATTTCGACAAGCAGGTTTTTGTTTCAAGACTAGAATTAAACAAGAGCATTGCTGAACTACCGCCGGACTTAACACGTGGGTGAACTAGTAACAAATGTGTAATGACACATCCATCGTACTTACTACAAATACAGAAGAACAGAACCGTTCGCTCACTCCGGTCTAAATGTATTCAAAATGACTGGACATACCTGCTCGAGCGATATCTCTCCGTCGCACGGCGCTCCCCAGAAGGACAATTAAAAACAATCTACCCGCCAACATACTTGCAAATTTTTTAAATCCTCTCGCGAGTGAGTGAACACTGTATGATTGTTAAATAAATTCTGGAATTCCTCCCTTGAACGGAGAAAGCCATGTTAAATTTCCGCCTTCGCACGCCAGCTTGTTTTGGCTCAAGTCGCGTTCGAGGAAGTCTGCTCGCGGCAGTTTGCCTTTTACGGTGCCATCTCGCAGCCACATCAGAATTTGAAGATTTGGATCAAGGAGCTTGCGTTTATACAGGTGAACTGGGTCTGCAAGCACGTGGCTGACCCGCCAAAGGACCCCACAGCACGTTAGAATCTCTCACCGTTGGTGACAGCTACATGTCATTTACCCACGTGCTCCATTCATGCAAACAATGACCCAAGCGACTGTTGTCGCTTTCCAGCGATTTAATTGGCTGTTGAATGAAAGCTTTTAAGCTCTCGTCCAATCAGGATACAAAGCTGTGGAAGCACGTAAGTATATATTTATTTAAAATTGCTTTAAAGGTAAAAACATAAAAATATCAATGAAGAGAACACCGTAGTAGTTCTGCGTGTTACCATGGAGATCACGTGACAGACAGTCCGTGCGTAAGATATTTTTACCTACGCCTTGAGGGGCTGTCTTCTTCTCAGCGAAATAACTTTTTTTAGCCCGTTTATATGCCATAGATGGATTGATTAATGAGCTTTTAAGCCGTAATATTACAATTTTCTGTAATTTATGCGCCAGGTAGCATGCAGATCCGACAGTAAGATATGAATTAAAGAAAGGTTCGGATATTAGACTTCAAAACATTCGACTGAAAATTTCAACCACAGCGTGCGCTTTTGTTTGCGTAGACAGAGACTTGAGTATTGATTACCGAGCTAAACAAAGCCTTATTGTCGAGTCTGTTAGAGTTTGTTTCACAACGTGCTTTTACAAAAAAAGAACATCTCTGTTACTCTCTCTGAAATGCTACTCAAAAGAAAATATGTTAGTAATTGGAAGGTTTCAATTTTCCCGTAAACATCGGCATTTCGGGTGACAAAACTGTTTTTGAATCGTCAACTACGCAGAAAGGATGACGAAAGATCGTGGTTTATTCAGCCGCGTTTAGCTGCGAAAGTAAAGAAATACCAAACAAAACAAAAAAGAGGATTGAAATACCTCATCGGAAAAACAATTTCCGGGAAATTTTTCACGAAATGTTTGATTCTTCGGTTCTTGGTAATATTTCTTTTCAGGTGAAAATATGCCAATTGAGGTTTCAAAAATCGCTGCATTCTTTTTGTTGTAAGTCATCTAGCTAATTATCATACATTACCATACTCCTTTCCAATTCATGTTACAATACCAGCTATATACCATAATTTCATGAGACAGACACCAGGATTCGCTTGAAAACCAAAAGTTAGCACTAAAAGCTTGGAATTTTGGCAATGGAAGCATACTTACATCGTATCTGCAATAATTATCACTATCCTTTCCAAGATTTTGTCTTTAATCGTATTCAACCAGCACCCTTTGTCCTCACAACTGTTTGCATATTAAATATTATATAATGTATGCCTTCAGCTGGCTTTTGATGTAAAATTGCCTTTTCTCCATAAAAACTTCATCAATGTCGTTCATTAACAGATGCTGTCTCAAAGAGCGGAGGAAAGACTGTTGAAAGTGCACTTTAAAAAGCCAAACAATCGTTTAGCCAGAACAACACACACTACTTACTCACACACTCGATCACTCGATCACTCACTCATTCACCCACCCACCCACCCACTCACTCACTCACTCACTCACTCACTCACTCATCCCCATAGCTCCGGCTGGCGCAAAGGACGACAAACACACACTACGTTTCACCAAAAATTTGCAATCGGATATGCGTTTGCAAAACAAGTTTCGATCCGTTCATGAGAGAAATGACACAACATATTTTATGTTTACATCGGTTTTTCCGGTCGCATAACTTTAACTCGATAGAAACATTCAGGTATGCATATAGCGTCCTAATCTATTATTAGCTATTATGTCATTGTTGAGTCTTATTCTACTCCAATTTGATGGTAAAGTATATAAAATGAATGTAAACAATAGACAAAATGACGAAATTAGTGATCCGGTGATACGTCCTGGCGTTTTCTATAGTAACGAAGCGATTGCTCAGTGATCACGTGGTACAGTGCAAAGGCGGATCTTAAGATCAGTGGCGCTGTAAAGACGGTCCTTTCATGGCCAAAAATTGGGATGGAGGAAAGGTAGGGAGCGAAATATTTTTGGCACTTGATCGAGACCAGGTACTTTTTCACAGAAAGGATGCAGTACTCCTAGCAGAGTTGTCATTGCAGAGGTTCAGGATTGGGAGAATAATAATAAAAAACAAAAACATTGTCTTTTCGGTAGCAGGGCAGCGGTTTTGACTGCCTCTTTATGAGCGAGCGCAGTCACGCCTCAGTACGCAAGGTAGAGAAACTGACAAAAACGGAAAACTTTTTTAGGAGCACAGAATATGATGGCGATGAGAAAATAGCTAGGAAAGTCACCAGTTTACAGTGCTGTCCAAACTACCCAAACAGCCAAGAATAAATAAACACATCTCCAATCTGTAACCCACTTCACGATACCGTGATCTGATAACCGATGAGCACTGAAAACTAAGATTGTAGTAGTCAGGTGGTCAGTCACATGATGTGTTCGTCATTAGGAAGAGAGATCGACTCCTTGTTTATCCTTCTGCGCTTCACATGTTCATGTTTTTGGACGGGGGCTATTGGTATCTGTAAACTAACACAAGATCCAGAGATACACAACAGCTTTTATGTAATTATCCACCTGCGGTATTAAGTCATTTCCTATTTATCCTCTCCCCCGTTCCCCACTCCCGTAAGCGTTTCCGTCAGTATTCTCGTCACCAGGCCATCCACAGAAATATATTATTGCGAGAGATTGGAAGCCTGCGTCGCCTACCGGAGATTTTGTGACACGTTTGGGTGCAATACAGGCTACGGATTGCCAGGTGATTTATAAGACAAACAAAAACGCACGCGCAAGGATTCATGCCGATTTATTTAACCGACAACAGTAAAAACCAGACTGTATTATCAAGAACGATAACAGATTCTGCAAGAAACGTTTAATAGGATGACAAAACCACTGGAAAGTCACCAGTTTACAGTGCTGTCCAAACTACCCAAACAGCCAAGAATAAATAAACACATCTCCAATCTGTAACCCACTTCACGATACCGTGATTTGATAACCGATGAGCACTGGAAACTAAGATTGTAGTAGTCAGGTGGTCAGTCACATGATGTGTTCGTCATTTTCCACGCCAGTCGATCCACGCCATCATTGTGTCGCTGAACATATATATTTGCTAGGGCGAGTTTCAGTCACAGGTCTTAAAGCCGTGGCGTGTGCGAATAATTTCATGCTTTTATCACTCTTGTCACGATCAGGTCATTAAGCCACCTGAGTACTACCTGTGGTGGCGCCAAAATGACGCCAAATTTCGGCGCCAAATTTCCCTTAAGCTAATAAACCTCGCACAGTTCCTCGAGCAAACTGACTGTCAGTTAGGAGAGAACGTAGTCAACCAGAAAGTTCTCGAAGAAAATTAGAAAAAAAAGATACTTCCTTTCTAGGGATGAATCCTGAAGATGAGGATAGCATTATTTTCACGGCAGTATTGGAGAAAATTCCACCCGGTATCAAATCGAGCTGGGTGACTGATATAAAAATGGTAGATACGGGTTTCAACCTGAACGCAAAGAGAAGCTTAAGAAAGCTATACATTAACAAGCACATAACTCAGGCATAAGATGTCAAAGCTAGTTATTGAGACAAGGCATGTCGTATTACCGTAGAATTAAAAGTGTATGTAAAATGTATACTTAATTGGTCACTCCCCATAGGGGCTTTTCAAGACCAATGTAAACAAACAATGATTAATTAATATTCAATTAAACATAACTAGGTTAAGAATCCCAACTGGCGGGAGGCAGACCAGTTGGCTATTTACAAGCGTAGCTGAGAAGTTGAACTCGGGGCTACCGAGAACAGCATCGGCCAGCGGTCAGAACGGAATTTGAACCCAGGACCAATGTAGGATTTCAAACCTGGCGCTCTAACCACTCGCCACGCTGCATCCACTAATTAATTGAATTCCCGAAACTGAGAGCGCCCCATTTCCCCGGCTCCAATGTAATTAGGTACGTTGCAATATAATTCGACCAGTATACGTTCGCCATACAGTACCAACATTTAGGGACTTTTTCGTTATACAGTCTGCTTTGTTTATGTGGGTAGTTGGTGACATACATATAAATAGAAATTTTAATTTCATGATAAGCGTCCACTTTGTCTAAAATGACTGTGAATTACATTACAAACGTTCCTTAACCATCCGAAAGAAACGGCCTCTTTTGCCTGCTATACACTTAATGTTGAAAAAAAAGTAAGTCCTATTAAAATAACATTACCTCAGTGGTATTTTCAATCACTGCTTGAAACGAATCAAAAGACCCACTAATCAATATTCCAGCTTGTGCGCAATGTGGACTTATCATTCATTTGTGTACCGCAGAAACACGTGAAAGTAATAATAACAATAATTAATAATAATAATAATTTATTATTATTATTATTATTATTAGTTATTATTATTATTATGTGTACCGCAGTAACACGTGAAAGTGAAAACTATGGCTGCACGCATAGTTAGTGGAGGGGACTATGCTGCACGCGAGCAGGTACAGTGGCTTAATGGACACGCCAATGCCTCAGATGCTGTGGAAAAGATCTGCCCTGCGAGACACATCGGGGAAAAACAGTGGCAAAGTGAATGGAACGAGATGTACCATGCTTCATGGAGCTATGAATATATCTCCGACTACGAATACATTTTTAACCATCCTATCGACGCTGGGACACTGGAACCCTTAGCCTATACCAGAGCTAGTTCAGCTGAATTTTGCTACCCTATACTAGAGTAAACTTCCCAAATCCCCCCATCTATTGACACTGTTGAGGCTGATTTGCGTAAATTTAAACTTGCCGATTTGATTTTTTTATATTTTTGAGTGGCAATTCCTGGTTTCCTTAGTCTAGATAAAATCTTCAACCAACTAGTCAGTTTTGTGAAAATTATACCCTATTCTAGACCCAAACGCTCTGATTTATATACCCTATCCTAGAGTAAACTGCTTGAAAACCATACCCTTCACAGCGGCACATACCTATATAGCCCATATATGGCAGTGCCCCGCCCCCCGGGTGTTGACATCGGAAGAAGATGTTAACAACGAAGCAGTTGCAACACGGGACACCAATGGAAACTGGGTATGGAAACCTCAAGCAGCAGGATCTGAGATCAAGCGACTGCCCGATCAAAATGTTTATCCCGTGTACCGCAGATGGGAGCATGTGGCCTTTGCATTTCATGTACCGGACGAGAAAGACCAGTTTGCTGTCGTCGATCCGCGAAGTCATCTGTCTCATCTCTATGAATTATGATCTCTGTTTTGACTTTGGTTAATGATACTGAAGCCGGTAAAGTTTCGTTCCCTGAAACGTTCCCTCGTTTTGAGACACTTATTCAAGCTACAAACTTTAAATGAATATCATATTTAAAGTCCTAAACAATATGCAAAGACCGCAAAATAGCAATCAGTTCCAAGACTATTGCTAAAGCTCTTCCGGAGTTGAATGAGCTCCTCGTTGTAGAGTGCTGTAATGTTCAAAATGGCAGCGTGTACGGCATCGTAGTAAATTTTTATCTTGTGGTTTATTAAATTAAACAGCAATGTTTTTTTCCTTTTACAGAAGTAACCTGCTAGTAGAATATCATAGTTGATTCGGTTATTAGTGACTAGGGTAGTCCAGAAATCTGTTTGTCAGTTGATAAGGATTTC
Organism: Orbicella faveolata; assembly: GCF_042242905.1. Classification (NCBI taxonomy): domain Eukaryota; kingdom Metazoa; phylum Cnidaria; class Anthozoa; order Scleractinia; family Merulinidae; genus Orbicella; species Orbicella faveolata. The sequence goes on from NW_028301553.1 coordinate 2,925,504, forward strand.
AGAGTTATCACTCTAGCAATACCATAATTCAGCATGTTAGCGAGAATATAGCAAAGTACCTCATTTTATTAATACCCTTTAAGTGTTTGCGTTACTTACTCAGAAGACTTTTGGACTTCGTTGACTTATTTAGCTAGCCATAAGGCTCGGAACGTCGTAAGAAGAAAAGACCTCAAGAGCACCTTAGTCTCGGTAGGCGATCTGTGCTAGACGGTACGTGGCAACTGATTTCACACTCAGCAATCTTAGATCTTGTTGTAATTCGTTTTCTTATTTCACAGCAATTGTTTCTTGCACTAATAAGAGGCATAAGCAGTTATTCATTCCCAGTACCTAGAGTGTAACTTCTTCATTCAATTCATCATGTCAATTCAAAACTATGCGTATACACGATTTCTCATGAAGAAATTGTTTCTCCATGAGATAGAAACAGATGCTCTTCGACATTGAGTTTCTTGTCTAAACTAGCTAGTTTGGACTGCTCGAGCTATTAATAATACCTTGCTTGTTACTCGGGCTTCCGGAAAGGCCTAGTTTTCACTTGGTGGGTCATAGTGGCAGGCTTTCCCAGCGGAGAGCGCGAAAACTGGGGATGATAATTGCAACATCAAGTGAAGACGAACAGTGACAAAACTATGGCTACTGACTGTATCATAATGATGCTCAGACGAACATCTCAGATGTTGAAGAAATCAGGGATCAACAAAGGAAACCCAATGAATTACCTGGCATTCATCGTCCGAATCGTCTACAGGGGTTTGTGTTGAAAAACAGAGTGCTGTAAAGCCACGTGACAAAATCGGCGGGAAAGAAGAGGAGCCTGCACTCATTGTGGTCAGTACTATTCTATTTTGCTTCGCTACGCTGAATAGAAAACATTTCTATTATAAGTAGAGGAGACAAATAATGTAACAAAAGTGGAGGGAGCAGCCAGCAATAATCGAGTTTATTTACAAGAATCAGGGACACGCTGAATACAGGTTACAAGCCAGAGAATATAAGAAAATGTCACACGCTATTTTAAACAACGATATTAACAATAATGAAAAAACAGCCTCGAGTAAACTGGTCGGCGTCAAGTGGTGTGATATTCACAAGGAGTGGTGTATAAAGGTCTGGGAACTACATACATACATACATACATACTTTATTTGCAACTCCCCAAAGGGGCTTTTCAGTTACAAAGAAACTAATACAAAGCAACCTAATTAAACAGCTCAAAGAAATACATTTGAATGAATACCCAACGCTCCCCACCCCTCCCCTGCCTACTCCCCTACCCCCCAAAATATGTTTTCATATTTCGAGCTGATTACAATTTATTCGTGTCTGTTTTATCTTTGAAAATTTAATTTTACTTATTTTTCTCATAATTATTATAATTATTCGATGTTCTATGTTCCTGGTTTTATCGCCGGCCGAATATGACTCACTCAAGGTGGTCGAAATGACAATAATAATAATAATAATAATAATAATAATAATATTTACAGAGGATATCACCAAGCTAACACTAAGTTAATTAGGGCGGTCCTCTATCTAATGAATAAACGACAGTCATCAACCTCGTTCCCAGGGTCTCTCATCTTACCGCCCCCTGGAGCGAGTGAAGAAAGACCCTGGTTGGGTCTGGTCACGTGCCACTTTGACAATTGAGAACATCAGGGAGGGGTCCTCTGTAATCAGCAGTTTGTCGCGTTGAGCTTTGTCGCGCGCTGCGACCGCCACATTACCCGCGGCGTTTATCAGTACTTAGCTTTCTGCTGAAATTTCGAATAATATCTGTTCCAACGTTTACCTAATGGTTAAGCAAGTCTGTCTCGGGGCAATTTAGTGGTCGTGATTTTCAGTGTTGCCGTCTTACCCACTGGATTTATGGAAAGTCAGTCATATTTCAACTGTGGACGTCGAGCAGCGCAATTTCATCCTGTAGTAATTGTTGTTTTTCCTTTGAATGCACTCGATCAAATTGATGCAAAAAACATAAGAACGTCGTTAGGAAAACGTATAGCTTTCTCAAAGTAAAGCTACGGCAGTCTCTGAAGAAAAGCTGGACGAAGATAAATATGATATTCGTGCAACACACTGTGCTTGCAAACAGTTCTAATCAAATAGCCGGGCCCGGCGTCACAATATAGAATGCAAGTAAGCAATATGTTCACGGAATATTTTAATCTTTGTCCCTGGAGAGCCAATACTTAGAGCCTTAAAACATATCTTGCAATAGAATCGAAGTTAAACAAAGTATAAGCACGGCATGGCAAATTACAGAGGTGTCAAACTCTGAGAAGCGACGTGCAGTTAACAGCGGAAACTATGCAAACCTACGACCTCTAAAAATATGCTGTAACATAATCAAACGACTCTTCTCTACTTATAATTTCCATTTCTTCTGATAACACGGCACAAAATATGCCCCTCAGAAACACGCTTGAAGCAAAGAAAGGTCGAGAGATCGAAAATTAAATGAAAATGTGCATAATTCTCTCGAACCGTTGGCGTCACGTACACTAATTTATTAACGACACAATAAAAATTATATTTTTCTTTTCTAGCCTCCTTTCGTTCGAAGATAAATCCATTTTATCTGCAACGACGGCGAAATGCATACCGCGACGAGTTCGTTGTATTTATATCCTTCGCGCTCTGCAAAGTTCGGGGCGCCAACGGCGCGGTGAAACTTCAATAAATCTTTTCACCCTTTCGCTCCTTTCGAAGTGACTTTGGCTTTCAGTGATCATCTAAAAGGCCCTGAATTCTCTAAAATTATTTAATCGTCCGTAACAAGACCTACACTTCATTCTGAGGTAAAAATGAGTCAAACATCTTCCATACACAGCCTCGGCTGCGGTGTGTAATTCTCCATTCGCCTTCGTGAGGAGATTTTTACAATATGTAACAACCATCAGCGACTTGGATTTTCGCTATCAGATGATGGATAAGTTTTCCTTGGCGTTTGCAGAATATTACCGCCGGACATTGTCGCAGAACATTATACCGTTCTTGGTTTACTTTGGTGACAACACTTCCCGAACTCCCGTAAGCTAAGTATAGACAAAATTCCTACTAGGCCGCCCATCCCTTCAATAATTTAATTGTCATCTCCCAGATTCTGGGAGACACGTGACCAGACCCAACCAGGGTCTCTCTTCGCTCGCTCCAGGGGGCGGTAAGATGAGAGACCCTGGGAACGAGGTTGGACAGTCATCAATATATCCACAAAGCTGTGGAAGTTAAGTGAATCCAGTCCAAAGTTTCTAATGTTACATTGTGCCACAAATCAACGAATTATACACAACAGTAAATTTAAAACAACTATGCTCGTTTACCTTTTCTGTATTTGGAGAGTTCCTATTTCACCTTTATCATGTTCAAATTGACACTACACATAACTCTGTAAGAAATAACATTCATCGAGTGTCGCTGATTTAGCCCATTACTCCCCAGAATCAACTTGCATGATTAGTTCCTCTGTATCTTTGCACTACATGGAAGAACTTAGTTGAAATCAAGGTACCAGTTATCTTTGGTGATCACTTCCTTTATTCTCATGACTTGCACGTTCCACGAAGTAGTGACCTTGCCAGGAGAAATTCCAAGCTGGTCACCACTGAGGCTTGAGGGTTTACTTAAAAGTACTTTTGCGCAACACGAGGCAGGTCTGAAAGTATTTATCAGTGATTACATGATGTTAACACTGACTAAAATCGGTACAACTCCAGACTGGACTGTCCAAACAATCTGTTAATGTTCATCCTGATCCAGCACTAGCCTTCAAGAGCGCTGGGGAGATGCGGCTATTGCTAGAAATCAGAACCATATTTTTTGCCTCTGCTCGCACGGTTCTGTAGCTCTTTCCGAACTACCCTCCCCTCTCTTTAACGCCGCTCCATCTCGTCCCATTATTCCTCTTCTCTCTGGGCGCGCGCAGTTCCAACCTGCTCTATGTTCCATCCTCCGAGGAGTGGCATTTAAGTGTCGGACATTCGAGTTGCATGTTATAAGAAACGTCATGGTGAGTTTCCTCATTTCATGGCAGTCACGACCCTTCGTTATCGCGTTATCATATATCATTCACCTCCTGTATGGCTGTGTAATGGAACTGAGGTTGAGCTGTTGAATGTGTTGAATCTTATTTTGCAGTACAGGGTAAACACAGATACGGACGAGAGAAAAGTTGATAAATGGCATTTATCCTTTACTTAGTGGGTGCTTAGTGTTAGGTGGGTGGTGCGCAGCGCCCGCAAGAGATTTAAAAAAAACAACTTATAATTTGGCGATACAATCTGAGGCGTAAACAGGAAGTGTAAAATAATACCCTTCAGTTTCACATCTAATTATCCACTGACGCAGAAACTAACTGAACATGGTCGAAAGGTAAATATTTCAAATTGCTCTGAGGCACGTACGTACACCGTGGTCGACAGAGGAGCGAAGCCTGGTGACGAGGAAGATGACAACGTCATTTTATATTGCCCACCCTAAAAACGATGAGGA